>NC_142930.1:60295880-60343380 GCF_046866305.1 Octopus bimaculoides
GTCCTGGGGTCGATTTGCTTGACTAAAAGTGGTGTTCCAGCATGGCTGTAGTCAAATGACTGAACAAGTAAAAGAATAAAAGAATATATCATATACATGTATACATATATATATGTATGTATGTATCATATATGATATATATATATATATATATATATATATATATATGTGTGTGTGTGTGTGTGTGTGTGTGTGTGTGTGTGTGTGTGTGTGTGTGTGTGTGTAGTATATACAAATATCATATACATATATATATATATATATATATATATATATATATATATATAAGTATAAATGTGTGTGTTGTGTGTATGTATGTATTATAACATATATATGGGTTTTTTATATGTGTTCAACACTAGTAAAGGGGAATGTTTTTGTAGTCTATCCCAACAAAAAAAAAACTCCAAATAATAAAATTAACACTTAGTTTGTCATCAATTTACATCAACCAGTTATTATTCATACCATCATCTTAGATGTTCTGACTATTTTAACATGAAGGCATACTTTAATATGAAGGCATAGGCTAAACAACATTTAAGCCAATCATATCTGGCCCAAATAGCCTACCTATGTTCTGTTCACACTAGCCAGTCCCTTACACCTATTCTACGATGTCATTCTAAAAAATATTATCACATGATTGAAATTTTAAGCTACAAGATAATAATATGTGATTAATTCGAAATAATGTAAATAAATAATTATTACATTTAACTGAGAAATCTGAATGCTAAAGAGTTAGAGAAGGAAAACAGAACATTTCAAGACTACTACTAACTGTACAACTTTTTTTTATTATTGTCTAAGTTTTGTGGTGATAAAATTATAAGCGTATAGCTAAGGAGATTCAGGACAAAGTAATCACCAAAAATATAAAATATTTCAGCAGCCACAATTGCAGCTTCCTAAATATCTTCAGTTTGTAACTCATTCCAACTTCCATATCATTACCACTCATTAGTTTCTTCAAAATTAGTTTCCCTATCTTTTTCAAATATGTTTTAAAATGCTGATGAAATCAAATAAATGGTGAAGATTTGCTTTGGCAAATACAAATTACTTAATAAATTGCTCTAAATGCAACAACATGACAATATATGTAATTACATATATATCTTATTTCTAATTCTCATTGAAATTTCTAAAGTTCATTTCGTTTTGTCATTGTTCATCCTTCATTGTCAAAGATAACAAGGACTCAGGATTGACTGATCTAGTCTGGTGAGTCTGAAAGAGATTAATGAGGCATATCTGGGCTTTGAATCTTCTCTCACATTTAGGAAGGTGCATTACTCAGGGTACTTGCAGGTGTAGCATTGCAGAATGAATGCTTCTTCTTTTGCTTTCAGTGTCAATCAGACTATATGCCAATTGTCTCAGCTTTTGTCAAACAGCTCTCAGAAGTCAACTACAATGTGAAGGTCTTTAAGAACAACTTTAAGGCAGTCTGTGAACTGCTTCTTCTGTCTGCTTTCTTGATTGGGTTCACTACTAAGGAAATGCTCTAAGATGTGGTGATTTAGTTTAATCATTGGAGCATTAGACAACATGCCTTGTGGTATTTAGTTTAGCTCATTTCATTCTAAGTCAAGATCCTTTAAGGTAGGCTTTGCCTTTCATCCTTCTAAGATTGACAAAACAAAGTACCAGTAGAGAATTATGGTTTGATTGAATTGATTATATCCTCTCCATAAAACTTCTGACCTTGTACCAGTGCTGGAAATCAATATTAATTTTTATATGAACAATGAGTTGACTGGAATAGTAGAATATAAAAAATGAATGCTTGTAGTTTTTAATTCTGTTCTTTTGGGCAGTCCTTGACTAAAACCTTACCAGGGTTGACTTATTTCTTTTAGAACTGTTCCAAATATGCACTGATGAATAGCAAGGGTTAGTACCAGTAATATACTGAAACTACTTTAATCAGCTCTGATACAAATTTTGATTTAGTTACTATTGGGGGGAAAAAAATCAATATTTATAGTTAAAAACCAGTGTTAATTAATGTAGTAAAGCTGGAAGTTTTATTTTATTGAAAAGTCTTATAGACTACCTATTTTATTGAATAATTCTTATCCAATTAATATATATTCTTACATTCTTTTTCATACATCACATCACAAAAACAGTTTTGATAGCCAATTTTCTATTGGTTCCTTCTTCATTCAATCACTGACATTTCAAAACATGCGCAAATAAAATTCAAGAATTTAATTTTTAAAAAAATCCAAGAAAATCCAGCTTTCAGATAATTTTCAATCAACAATGAGTTAGTTATTAATGGTTCAAATTTTTATATGATATGATATGCACTTTAATATGAAATGGAGTTCTACATAGATCTTTTCAATGATGTAGTAGGACAACTAAAGAATTGATTCCAGGCATGAGTAATTCATTAATTATGCTGTCCATTATGAAATGAATTTTATTTCTCATATCTATTGAAAATATATCGCATCTTGTTAATAGTAAATACTCCAAATTAAACCAGTGGTTTTTCTTCTTTTTTTTTTTTTTTTCTTTTTGCTTTTTAGCAGCAGTCTTATCTCTGCAATATATTTATCTCTGCATATATTTATATAATTCTCTTACACCTGTATTTTGCATTTGAGTACATCATCAATGTACTCACTACTGCTGAAATCACCATCACCATCATTATGCTGTTTCAGTTATCCACACCAATAGCTGTCACACTCTGAAATGTAGAGCCGTAAGATTACAATATATATTTTAGGGTATGAATAACTGAAATGGAGTAAAGATCTTATAGTTTATATCTTCTAACTACTAGCCCTAACTAATTGATACATTTTTGCTTAGAGTTAACCACACTGAATTTAACTATTTAGATAAACATCTAAAACTTTCATTTATGTTAAATAGGCTGTTAATTGATCTCATCATATTTATGTGTACTATCTCAGAAAATATACAAATAGGAGGGCATTTTGAAAATACAAATTATTTCTTATTTTCATCTCAGAAACAGCAACAATAACGCCAGTAGCATATATGCATTTTTGTTTTTTGTTTACAATTTTCTTATTATTTTATAATTTTGTTTGTTGGAGTGAAGTTAACTATTGTGTCCGTGCTTCAATGTAAGAAAAGCATCATTAAGTGGTAATTTATTTTGTATCTTAATTCTTTGTTATAGGCTATACTAGCAACTAACTGACCAATCAACTAACTCCTTTTCAATTCATTCTCATGTTTTTTAACATTTTTTCTCTACCTGTCTTCATTTTTAGTTCCCAGTTCTCTATACTCAGCTCTGTTGTCCAAGCCATTACCACCATATTTGGTGACAATCTTCATATAAATTTATAGCTTAAATTTGTAAATCATCATAAAGATGAATATATTCAAGTGATTCTCTCACCAGTGTTTCCCATCTGAATAGTTTCAAGCAAGGAGATGTCAGAATATTATATAGTGTTGTAAATCCAGTGATCTCTGTTTTATTTAAGTCAAATATTTTCAAAGTAGACATAGGATAATTGCCTTCACTAACAAAAGGTCTTTCTAAAGAATTTTAGATGAGCTCTTATTCTTGTAAACCTATAAAATTTTGTGATACAGAGAATATAAGTGGGGTTGAATTTTCCAGAAATAAATTGTTGTAAAAGTGTTTTTATTATTTCATCAAATTATTTTAAATGCTGGAAAATTTCAGATTTTGAAAATGCAAAATATCAACGTCATGAAATAATTAGTTGTCATAAGATGTAAAGGCTACAGGGTCTTAGCATCATATCAGAGAATACTCTTAAATGTATAGCATAGAAGATGAATAAGTACATAATAGATAATCAACAAATGAGTGAAGAATCAGCCTATGTAGACTAACAAAGAACTAAATGCACAGACACAACTGAATATGAGAAATGTTACAGCTCCAAGCCTGCTGTGACAAACAGAACTATGATTTAACCCTGTGATTGTCCTTTGTATTATATGCGACACACAGAACATATTTCCCTGGTATCCATGCATCACATATATTATACATTCCAGATTGCTTTTCAACTACCTGAGTAACTTGCAACTTATGAAAGAAAAGCTTTATATTACTCAGAAAGTCTAAAAATAGGTATGGATGTTTATGACAAACTTATTAAAATGCTGACAAACTTATTAAAATGGACTGACAAACGGTTAAAGGTGTTCAAACCATGCCCATTTCGTTTTTTTTTTTTCTACATCTTTTGTATGTTTAATACTAATGATAAATTGGATGAGTCATTAGTTCATCAAATAAAATACCTTGTGATATTTATTCTGGTACATTGCATTCTGGTTTCAGATATCATCAACATCAATTCTGTCATTTATCCTTACTTGGTTGATAAATGAATTACCAATCCAGGGTAGTGGATTGGCAGATATGTTAGAGCATCATGTGAAGTATTTTGTGATATTTGTTCTGGGTCTTTGCATCTCAGGTTCATATCCTGCTATGGTCTAACTGGAAGGTAGATTTAAGCTGTAGCTGTTGCTAGGTTCAAAACCACCATCTGATACTTGAGTACCTTTAATGGAACCCACTCTGTTAGAAGCACTCAGGCCTGGTTTCTAGTTCAAGGATACCTTCTTCATACCACTAGCTTCAGCTCATGGACACTACCCTTCCGTTCTAAATGATTAAAAAAAACATATTGTCTCCTATCATATTGAGACTTGAGAGAGAATTGGCTATTATTTCTAGCAGATCAAGTGACTACATGGAAGCTTCATCAGTGATTGCAGTTGAGGGTGTGGTGTTGCTGGTTGTCATAATAGTGATAGTAGTGATTGTGGTGAATATGATTCATTGTTCTCAAAGTCAGATGTAATAATAAAGAAGTAGAGATAGAGAAGTTAGGACTTCCAACTTATTAGATGTCTTCTCTATGTAATTTTGACTTATGCTAACATTCCACAATCTGTCTTTAAATAACTCCCTATTGCTTTCAGTCCTCTGAGGAATGAATTAACGTCTTGCTGTCAGTTTATATGCTATTCAGTATTTTGGCTCAACTTTCTTTACCAGCTTCAAATAATGGCTTCTGAATTTGTAATTAGAACAAAAGCAGTATTAGAATATTAAAACTAGAGATTAAGAAGTGGATGCCTTAGAACCTTTGGAGAATAGAAATTAAATTCACCATTAAATTCGTTAAATTCATTGCTTATCCTTGTACTGTTTTCACTTTGTTGATCAAAGGATATATATATATATATATATATATATATATATATATATATATATATAGACATAAACACACATACACATACATACACATACATATGTACATATAAATAATGCAGACACATACATACGCACATGCACACACACACACATGTGCATGTACACACACACGTATGTGCGTACATACATACATACATATTGGTGATTGTTCTATCTTCACAGATTATTGCCGTCTCCTTGTACTTCCTTATTGTCAATAGCATTTCTAACTTTTCATCCATGACCTCTCAGATGACTATTCAGTCCCATTGCAGATCTGCATGGTTTGAAGCATATGCAAAAGATAGAAGTTGTAACATACTCCACACTTCCAGCCGGTTAGATCTGCACACACCTCACTCTTCCATCAACATAGGACTTTCAGTGGATGTAATGATAACTGAGCTCACCCTAAAGAGATATTCACACATCATTTGATTATAGAGATAAATGCTTGTACAATACAAGTACTACTCTCTGAGTTTCTGTGATTAGTACCTAGTGATAGGCTGAATCAAGATGACTAGTTATCACATGAAACTGCATGTTTTACATCAGGGTGTTCCTCTCCTGGAAAAATGCTGTGACAACATTTAGGGGTCCATCGCTCCTGATGGTTTTTCTGCATACCTTGACACAATCCAAGGATATTTCTGTATCCACGCTCTCAGATAGATCATCTTCACAAAGGCTACTTAACCCATAGCTGGGACCCTGACAGTTTCTACAACACAGAGTAAACCTGGGATCAATAGTGGCTATGCTAGTTCCACAGTCATCAAAATTCTGGAACTCCCAAACCAGAGCTTCATTACCAAATGCAGTTTGAAGTCATACCCAGGACATACATACATACATACATACATGCATGCATGCATGCATGGTGGTTGTCTACTCCTTATGCAGAGTTTGACCACCTCAAAACTTCTGTACAGATTCCATCAGGCACTGGAGACTTATTGTTATTCAGCTTCTTTACAGCTAAATAAATGTCATTTAGAGTTGGTTCAAATACCATCTCTTCTATAACTGGAAGGTGTATGATTTTTTTTATATTGTCCTCATGTCAGCAGATGATGATCTATTCAAAAGTGCAGAAAAATGTTCTACCCAGCGTTTATGAATAGAAGCGGTATCAGTCAGAAGCAAACGTTCATTTGCTGTTCTCATTGGAGCTATTGAAGAAGATTTGGGGCCATATACTTCCTTAACATAAGAGTACAAACCCTTGGTGTCATTTCTATCAGCTGCTTCTTGTGCCCCTTTTGCTCTATCACTCCACAATTCCTGTTTAATTTTCCTAAGAGCAGTCTGCACTTTCCCTATTAGCTTTCTGTAAGCTTCATTTGAGTTGGGGTTTAAGGGCTGAGAAAGAAGTGTATTGCCTAAGTTTTGTTTTTCTAAAAGTAGATCAAGAATTTCTGCTGATCTATCTGAGAACCAGTCACTGGACTTATGTGATTTAAATCCCACTGGTGAACTTGCAGCCTGAAATGCTTTTGTTTTGAAATCTTCCCATAGATTGTTTGGGTCAAGCCTGAACATTTAACTTTTTGGGTACCTTATGACCAGACTGTTGACTTTTAGGCATTATTGAAAAATTAATCTTTCCATGCACTAGATGATGCCCAGTCCAGCCCTCTGCTCCTCTCATGGCCTGAGCGCTAGAAACGTCTTCCATATCACATTTTCTGATCAAAATATATTCTATGTGATGCCTGTGCTTAGATCTATCCAGATGGTTTTATATTTATTTTTTCTGCTTAAACAAAGTGTTGGCAACAACCAGATTATTCTCAGTACAAAACGTCAGAAGAGCTATTCCATTTTTATTACATTTTCCAATCCCATGTCGACATAAAACAGGCCATGAAACGTAGTCCTTTCTAACTCTTGCATTGAAATCTCCCAATATGACCAGCTTGTCAGAAATTGGTATTTTCCTCAGTAATTGTGCTACAGTTTCATCAGAATGGGACATTGCTGGTACATAAATACTGACAACAGTGAGAAACCTACCTTTTGTCAGTTTAATACAACATGACATGGTTCACTCAGATATACAACTTGGAAGCTCTGCAATGGAGGATACTAATGAATTCTTAAGAGCAAAACCAACACCAGATTCTCTATGCTGACCCTTAGGTAGGCCTTTCCAAAAGATAGTATATCCATAAGTACGTTCATTTACTTGACCCTCACCAGAGAGACGAGTTTCAGAGAGCACAACTACATCAAGGGAACATTTCTTAAGCTCATATGCAATAAGTGCAGTACACCTTTCTGGCCTCTTGTTAAAATAATCATCAAGAAGTGTGCACACATTCTAACAGCCAAAATTCAAAGGTTGTTTATTTTTACTTTTTCTTGAAGATTGATTGATCACTGTAGCAGGATGATGACCGGGCCCAGTTTGTGATACACTGGGGCACCTGCAGAGCCAGACCTGTTCCTCTGACATTCCCAAGCTTTTTTTGCCATTTACTGAATCTGACATTTTAGAGTAAGTTACAAGTGCAATTTTAGGTTTCTGCCAACCAACCAATTCAATGATTTTACTAAGATTTGGTGTACAGGAAGCACATGTGCAAATGAATAATTTTCAGAGGGTGTATCTTACACTGCACTACCTCTACCTATTGACCCAAGAAGACTTTTGCTGGTGTGACATGAAAATTAACAAAACCAGGAACTTCCAAGGCGTCAAATTTTATTTTAGAGATTTCCTTCTCCTAGGTAGATTACCAGCCAAGATTAAAGAGCTTCTACCTGCCCATGAGATAAGCTATCCCATTCCAGACACCAAACCAACACTCAAACACTCTATAAATTGGTCAAATATCACTCTGGTGACCGATGTGGAGTAGCTCATTCATACATAAAAAAAGTACGATATGTGATATGCAAATATAAATAAGAATTAAATATAAATAATATATAAATATAAAAAAGTAAAAGATATGCAGTTTGTAAATATAAATAATATATATATAAAAGTAAAAAAATACATATATATATATATATATATATATATATATATATATACATATAAGTAAAAAAAACAAAAAGGGATATATACATATTTACACATATTTTTATTGGATGGCCATTGACTGCTCATGAGTTCCTTTGATGGGTTTTATTTTTCATCCTGCAAGGTGTCCAACCTCACCCTCCTCACCAAGTAAGCTTGGTGGGGTCGCCGACAACCCGACCATACATACATACATACATAGAATAAGTTCTTATGCACTGGAAAATATATCCACAGAATTCAGGAACCCAAATATTTAACAGGACGTTAAATTCCAATACATATTTACTTTAATTCAATAGTGGTAGCAAGTATGATTTGTATAAAATTTGAAATTAGCTAAAACAAATTTTCAGTGAAGAATATTTGGAAGAATAGAAAACAAACACTCTCAATGATATTCCAAAAATTTCATTTGATCTATTTTACAGCTGTTTCTGTGACCCACATGAAAACATTGTAAACTACGTAATAATTACACAATTAATTGAAGTTACTATATCAATTCTGGTAGCATAAATATATATGTATGTGTGTGTGTGTGTGTGTGTGTGTGTGTGTGTGTGTGTGTGTGTGTGTGTGTGTGTGTGTGTGTGTGTGTGTGTGTGTGTGTGTGTGAGAGTGAGTGAGTGAGTGAGAGAGAATTTTTCTTTTCTTATGTTAGAAAATTTCATCATTTTCAATAAGGAGGTTTATTACAAACTTCAGTTTCAGTTTGGCAACATTTCATACATATCGGAAAACAATTATTCAACTTACTGGCTTTGGTGGCATATGTGAGAAGATTCTAGAGCATACTTTATATTTATGCAACTACATCTGTTATAAGCTCATACATGTTAAATATTTTTTTCCCAATGTACATGTGAAGTAATAAAATTTATTACATATAAATGTAACTCAAATGGATAAATTGTACTTGTATTATGTAAAAGATAAAATTAACTGTGTCAAGTAAAATGTATAAATATTCTGCTTCCATTAAGATTGTTTTAACATAAAAAATCTCTTATAATGTAGATAATTTTTCTCCTTTTTATGTGTTTTCATATATTTCTAAAGCTTGATGCACTTTTAATTGATAACCATTCAACTGTGAAGTTGGACTAAATCATGACTGTCAGGCAAACTACAGCATACATACACATTTGTCATTCACCAGTGAGCACAACACTTTGAAATTAGAAAATTATCGAAAATAGAGACACCTATGGTACATTACAACTAACCCTTTTGATACCAACCTGCCTGAAACTGCCCTTAGTTCCATTATACAAACCTCTGGTTTTAACCCTTTGGCATTTAAATTATGCTACAAAATTCAATTCTTATTTATTCACATTGTTTTGAATTAACCATGCACTATCTTGTAACTTTAAGATTTTGGTGATGTAATTGTTCAGTTTAAGATTGTAATTGTAGGGTAGGTGTGAGAGGCCAGAACTGGCCAGTTTGAGTATAAAACAGATAGAATATTTGGGCTGGCTATGGTTAGTTTAAATGCTAAAGGGTTAACGTAATCAAAATTTTAGGTTAATTTATGTTCTAGACACCAATTTATGACAGTTATTTGTGTAAGTTTTTCATTATTTTTAAAATTAATTGAAACAAAATTGGTACATTTCAACATAGATATGGTAACAAAAGGCTTTTGTCTTCACAAATAGATATTTCTGAAAATTCCTTAACAATTTTGAGGATGAAAACTTTGTTAAAAGACGTTGATTTGACAAGAGAAGTAAGAGAGCTCAATGTTTTAGACTGTGAAATAATATAGAAGCCAATATTATAGCTGTAGTTGTAAGTCAATGAGCAGGCTGAATCATTAGCCAAGCGAAATGCTTAGCAGCATTTCATTTGTCATTACTTTCTGAGTTCAAATTCTGCTGAAGTCACTTTTGCATTTCATCCTTTCAGAGTTGATAAAATAAGTACCAGCTGAGGATTGGCGGGGCAATGCAATCGACTTACACCAATCCCCCAAATTGCTGGCTTTGTGCCAATATTTGAAATCAATATCATTGTTGTAGCTGTTATTTTTTGTCACCAATGAAAGACAAGCATCTGTAACAAGGGTGTTCTTAGATATAAGATTTTTCACTCTGCTCAGCAAATCAGTTCACTGCAAATTTTGTTGACACAGACCGCCACCAATTCCCTTGGTTCTGGATTTCTCTTTTAAGAATAGCTTCAGTAATAGTGAGAATATGTGGTGTTCATGAAAGATAATCAAGAAAGATACAATTTTTTTTTAATCAGGAGAATTTTTGATATTGGAAGCTTCTCTTTAGAAGTATGCATACTGACAATATAAGAACATAGGCTTTTAAAGATAAAAAAGGGCCATTGCACACTAAGAGACAGGACTTAAGAGAAAGTTATGAAAGTATACTTCAAAAGAGCAGATATACATATGTGAAAATTGATTAGTTATGAAGAGATTTCCAATTTAAGTGATGAAGTAAACAAGCTTAGTTCTTTATTTTTGAAGCCCCTACCCCATTTCATGAACTATTGAAATTGTTACTGTTTCCTTAGTGTTTAATATAGTAAAAGTAATTATTCTTTTACTAGCTCTAATCATTGGGATCTGGTCATGTTGAGATACAATTATTTGTGCAGAAATTATTTAAGTCTTAAAGTGGTGTCGGTTGATAATTGAGTTTGTTTCACAGAAGATAGAAGTATGTGAAATTCAACAATAACTCAAAGACTCAGGTGATTTCTTTTGTTTTCTTCTATATTTCATGATAAATCCCTGAGAGAATTTATTGTCTAAGTCTGCACAATTTAGGAAGAAACTAGGAATTAATTTAGGCACACAGATTTTGAGAAAGTTTCCAACTTTGTAAAGAAGAATGGAAGAAGCCATGACAATGCCAACCGAAAAGAAAAATATCTATTCGGTATTTTGACCTTAATAATCCCAAACCATGCAATGGAAATTCTAATATATTGAACACTTTTACTTTTATTTTTCCCTCAGTATCATGGTGGCTTCCTTCCAAACTCTTTGCTTGTACTTCAATAACAATGCTTCAAGTAAACTGCAGAATTTTGCTTCCACAAATCTGTCTTTAAAGCAATAAGGATTGTAAAACGTTTGCAAGATAAATTGAAATACAAGCTAATTATTAGCAAACATTCATCATTCATGATAAAATTATAAATGTTCTAAATAAGAAAATTAGTCTTTTTAAGACATAAAGTAATCATATCTTTTTTCTTTTATATATATATATATATATATATATATATATATATATATATATATATATATATATATATATATAGTTGTATTTTGGTATGGTCATTTTTCTTTGTTTTTTTGTTTTTTTTGCCAAATAAACACATGCACTATATATTCATTCTTCACTCGTTTATTACTGTTTGTATTTTAACTCATGTCCATTGTCCAGAAATCTTTTGTCACATATCTATAACCTCTTCAGTGACACTTTCTGTCCTTGTGTGTCATTTATATATATATATATATATATATCATCATCATCATCATCGTTTAACGTCCGCTTTCCATGCTAGCATGGGTTGGACGATTTGACTGAGGACTGGTGAAACCGGATGGCAACACCAGGCTCCAGTCTGATTTGGCAATATATATATATATATTTGTATTTTCACATGTCCTTGAGTAAAAAAGAAATTAACCAGTCTGATATAAAAGATAATCAGCTTGTTTGAACATAGAAATATAGGAACTAATTTGATTTGCAGTCTCTTTCATGAGAACTTCTAAGTTATGTTTACTTCTTAATATGTACCAGTAAGTATTATATCAAATGTTAAAACAGTCTCTACAGAAGAAAATATAAAATAGGGTATTAAAATCTCTGTTATAAATACAACTATAGGAACAAAAACAAATTTTTTTTTTCTTTTAATTTTAATATCATGTTTATTTTGTTAATAGAATCTTAGGATGCTATTATAAGATGAAATGTATTTCCCAGTCATTTTAAGTAATATTAAAAAGAAAAAAGAAAAGAAAATAATATTTAAGGGGAATAAACATAGGAATATTAGTGACTTACAACTTTTGATTATTTCGATGTAGTTCAAGAGGTACATTAATATTTCTAGTGCACTAAAAGTCATGAGGCAAAAACTTTTAAGTTGTGTTAAGTTCCAAGTTAATAATTTTTAACTGGGGTATAATTCCTAGTTGAATAGATTTACCTCAGATGCAACTGAAAGAATTTTACAAGTCTTTCACCATTTGTAAAATGCTTGAACATTACAGTCCCAATTTATCCTCTTCTTTTAAATATTTTGTGCAAAGTAAATAGGAAACTATGTAAACTCCATGTAAAAAGAAATGTAAAATTTTCTAAACCCTAGTGGACTTTTAAATGACAATATCACACTGTTATATAATAAACAAATGAGAGATAAATCGTCCCAAGGTGAGATGCTGTATAACTTATTTGAAGTGACATACCGAAATCATCTGGGACTTCTCCTTTTCAGTTAACTGATCTAAAACAATGTAAATGAAAATGAACTGCTTGCAAACATAACATAATGCCTGCAGCAAATTTTAATTTGTGCCATATAAGTTAGTAATATTAGTTTCAAATTTAAGCATATGGCCAGCAAGTTTGAAGGAGTGGGTAAGTCAATTACATCGACTCCAGTGCTCAACCAATACTTATCTTATCGACCCCAAAATGATGAAAGACAAAGTCAACCTCGGTGGAATTTGAACTCAGAACATAAAGACAAATAATATGTCACTAAACATTTTACCTAGTGTACTAACAAATCTGCCAGCTCACCACCTTATATGAATTATTAATATAATACCTAATTCACTCAGTCATTTCTCTTCTATTTGATATTCTGTAGCAAGCTATGATACAACATCTAGTTATAGTAAGAAAAGTGGATCTATTTTAAAACGGGGGCACCAGTTTTCATTTATGTTTTATGTAGTGTTTTTGGTACCGAAAGACTTTCAAACTTCATATACTTATCTATTTTGTGTTATAGAACAGAAAAAAATTTTTGTATTCGAATTTATTTCATGTAAAAAATTGTCTTATTTCGATAATTTCTACTAATCACTGACGTCTATTCAGTTGAAAACAGTTAGCGCTGTAACGGTGTATATCGTATTAATCCCCTAACCCTAACTAGACTGTTAACCGTAACCGTAAGCCTAACCCAAACCCTAAAACTAACCCTAACTCTAGAATCCGAACTCTAAAATTGTTACACACACAGATACGCACAGCGTAATTTATTATATAAACAATATATGCGTATAAATTACGATTAAACCGGATGAAATATGTCACAGGGAATAACATTTTTATGACCGCCCAGCAGTCTCTACTGGTGCCCCCATTTTAAAATAGATCCAGAAAAGTATATCAAAGAAGAGTCTTTGACAAGATATCACCATGTTATTTACATAGTCTAGTGGAGTAGTAATGATGGTAAAATAGTTGCCAGTAATAGAGTATATCGTCGAGTGTAATATATTTATGAAGCAAACTATGAAGGATATATGTATAGCTTGGCCAATGAGAGTGGTGTAGTAATAGGAACATTATACTGCAACTTTCAAATAAAACTTAGTACCCTCTGATAAAGTACCCTCAGATACTCATGTACAGTATATAGCATGATTTGTTCTATAAATAAGATAGTGTTTAATGGACACATAATAGCACATACATGTATTGTATTAAGTTGGAGCTTATGAAAATATTACATTATATTTTAAGTTATAGTATGATTTGATTACACTTAGCATAAGTTATAATAAGATATGATATTATATAGCTTTTGACATTAAAAGATATGGAAAGGTACCTTGGTGTGGTAAAGTTCAGTTGGGATCAAAATGGAAAATATATTATTATGGCATTATTTCAGAAACTTGCCAGCAATCCAGCCATGCTACTAAAGGTTTAAAACCATAATAATTCTGTAAAAATTGATGGTATTAAAGTTATCTTTTTTTACTCTGAACCTTACAATGTCGATGTTATAATATGCCAAACTGCTTCAGATAATGACTGATAAAAGTGGAACAAACTAGATTCACAATACTTCATTAAAAATTTATTTCTTGTAGTTGAACTAGAATTCAGATTTGATTTTTGATGTACACACTTTTTTGTTGTTTTTGTTTCTCATTCATTATCTTTTAATGGGTAATGCATAACACTCACCTTGTTTAATTATTTTGGTTTGCCATAAGTAATTGAATTATCTAGAATTGATTTTTTTATTTTCTCAAACATCATTTCTACTTTGAAATATAGGTTTATTTTGTGAAAGTTATTCTTGTTTAACACAGTTTTTTAATCATTATTATCATTATTATTATTAAGGTAGCAAGCTGGCAGAATTATTAGCATGTCAGATGAAATGGTTAGTGATAATTCTTTCAGATCTTTACATTTTGAGCTCAAATCCTATCAACACTGCTGTTCATTCATTCAGGTTCAATAAAATAAAGTATCAGTCCAGTACTGGGATTAATGTAATCTGCACAAAAATGCTGGCTTTGCACCTCAATTAGAAAGAATTATTATTGTTATTGTTGTTATTATTATTTTCCTTTCTTCTTTTAGTTATCTATGTTACATCTCAGTTCTATCCTACAGCTTAGAGATGCAACACTTTCCTTAGCACATATGCTGTTCCAGGTACCACTGCCAAATGAGTACTTCCTATGAAGATTGGCATTTGCAGCTTTTGAATCCAGAATATTGCTTTCTTTGAGATGGTCCAAGTGCACCAATCAAAGTAGGTACCACACTCACTTTTGAGGCTTGATGGATATGTTTCACATCCAATGCTGGGTCTTGGTACTTCCCAACTTGTTTGTCCTCTGTCTTCACAACATTCTGGTCTGCAGGTATAGCTACATCTATGAAAGTCCATTCTTTGGACTCTTTCTGTTAGTGAGTGATATCTGGTCAGTTACGTTGCAGCTTCTTATCTGTGTATATTAGCATATCCCATGTGAGTTTCACCTGATCATTCTCTGCTACTGGCAAAGGCTGGTGCTCATACCACTTGTTCAAACATTTTAGCCCATACTTTCCACACAGCTCTCAGTGTATTCACAATATCACTTTGTCATGGTGATTCTTGTATGCTTTAGGGAAAGTTTGGAACATACTCCAATTATATACCTAACACTCTTAGATGAGACATTTTATAATTATCCTGCATGCATAAGTGAAACCAGAGTATTGCAGTCGCTTGTCTTTCTTTGTCTGTGTGTTTGCAAAATTACTGGAAAGTGGCTGAATGGAATTTCCCCATATTTTGGCAGAAATGTTCATTGGGTGAGTGCCTCAAACTCATTAAATTTTGGTTTGATTATCTTCAAAACTGGTGGACAGGTGAATCAAATTTTTTTCTTTGTTACATATGCATAAATAATAAGCAGGGGAAATAACACTTGATGTCATTTCATTGAAATATGAATTCGTTTGAGAATATATTTATTGATTTAAATTTTATTTTAGCCTTGTGTGCACGTAGGGTATGCATCACCCCACTGGATACCTTTTTTTTGCATTATTATTATGGCATCAAGTTGACAGAATTGTTACCATGCTGGACAGAATGTTTAATAACATTTCTTCTAGTTTTACGCTTTGAGTTCAAATACCACTGAGGTCAACTTCGCTTTCATCCTTTCAGGGTCAATAAAATAAGTACTAGGGTTGATTTAATTGACTAGCCCTCTCCCAAAAAATTTCAGATCTTGTGCCTATAGTAGAAAATTTATTATTATTATTATTATTATTAATAATAATAATAATAATATTATCGCTTTTAACTAAAAATTACACACCTGTTGATATTAAATGTTCCAAACCTTCCTTTGTTTCACTTCATTAGAAATCTTTATCTATTGGCTCAGCACTGAAAACAAACTAAATTGCTTGATACTACCTGAATAACTGTAAAAGACATACTAAACAAAAAATAAGCTTGAGTTTCTGGTCAAAATTTCATTTTGTTTAATTCTAAATCTGCTTTTCTCTCCTGATATGGCTTAAATTATTTTGCCTAGTGCTAATTAGAGAGGGTCTCAGCCATGATATGTACCAGGGGACCTATCATTATTTAAAACAAGTACTGAGTTATAAAAAATTCAATTCTATATTATAAGGTAGGTATAGCTGTGTGTGTGTGTAAAAGTGAGTTGTTTAATATACGTATATGTAAATGAAAACAGCCTTCTACATTCAGTGAGTTTTGTGATACTTGATAACACTCTTATTCCAGTTTACATGCATTATTAGTAGTAGAGTCCAACTTGGCTATCCCAGTCACATATATTTGGTAACTTCTTTTATTTTAATTATAATCTTAGATATTTGAAACTTTTTCCACCTATCATTATTCAGGTCTACTCACTTCCTTATCTATATATTTCGAAACAATTTTAATTTATAAATCATGTGAATGTCATGCATTATAAATCTCTCCTTTTAATTATTTTCAATGAGAATTTTTATCAGAGTTGTTGAAATCGTAATTTGTGCACAGTGTGATTGAAGTTAGTCTAACCTACATATTTTTTATCAACTGATCATTTTATTTAATTTATCCAACAATTTTAGGATTAATATCTCTTCTTTCAAAGAATGCTCAAATTATCCTTTCCTTTGAATACTCAAATTATCTCTCCAACTGTTGCAATCCTTAATATTTCCTCATGCACATTTTTGATAAATATAGTTAATTATTGGTCCCCATTAATTTTAATTGCTAAACTTTATGAACTGATGCATTTACTCATTTAATTTTCGTTGTTCGTTATCCTAAATGTATATATATATTGACATTTTCAGCTCATTTGAAAATGGAATTTAATTATTTCTAATCCTCAGATTGTCTATTTTACTACATCTCTCATTTATATATATCGTATATTCTTCTGCGGAAAAATGTTTAATTTGTTCTCATGTAGAATCAATCACACCTACAAAGTATTTGTTCTAACTGTGTTTTCACAACAAAGACTAACCTCCCAATTCCTATAAGCATATAATATTCCAAATTTAACTTCACTAAACACCATTGCCTTATTGCCTGAAGTTGTAGACATTCATTAACGTTAATTTTGGGAGAATTGCTTAAACTGAGGGACTTTCTCAGCAATTCCAATCTAGTATTACTGATCAAGGGACTAAAACCTTCCTCAATATCTTTGTTAACTCTTCTTCTCCTTTAGTTTCAAAACTGATTGACTATCTAACTTTTCAAATACAGTTGACACAAGAATAATAAATTTCTAATGTAACATCTACTATATGAATTACCAAATACTGTGCAGCTGTTATTTCAATAAAAAGAACAAAAGTCTTTGAATAATGAAAGAAAATCTTATTGGACCTAGTTAATAATATCTTTCTATCCAGTCATAATTCTCAGATATGGGGTTTTCAAAAATATGAAAGATATTTTCACCTCCATACACATATATCACTTTCTTCTGTAGCTTCTCACTGGGATGAATCTATTCTCTTGTTCTTGTCAGCTCAATCCACAGATGTAGTTCTTCAGCTTAACTGCTTGTTCAGAATTATTTCCTCTGCAGCCATAACATTTAATGCACAATAGTTTTCTTTCAATGCTTATACTTTATAATTTGCTCATTATAAAACTATAACTAGTAAAATGAATATTCTACACACTCTGTACAAGCATAGCTATTGATTGCAGTGATATTGTAGTTACAACTTTCAGATACTGAAACTCTAAACTATATTTCCTTTTTATCAAATCTCATATGTCTGCTCAAAGGTATTTCCTTTAAAGTATAGAAACTGTTTGAATATGCCATATTTTAATGGGTTACTTCTCTGTCCCATTTCCTTTACAACAAATTTATATAATCTCAAATGTGTCCAAAATTATGAAAATGAAAACTTTCTGGTACAGTTCAAATATTCTTCCACGTACAAGCATCAGTAACAGCTCTAAAATACCTGATTAATTAATTATACTTTTACTTTTGTCATATAACTGTAGCTTTTTCTTCTTAAAAAAAACAGTATATATATTAACAGAGTTTTTATGTCAAGTTTGATGTAAAACCCTTCCAGACTCTGTAGTTGTTTTTGCCAAGGTTCATTGATGACAACTTAAGTAAAATACTTTTCACTCTCAAACAAATTTATTAATGAGCTCTCATTCCTGATACTACATCAATAATCTCTTCTCAGTTGTGTCCATCCATTGTCATGCACAGTTGACAACATATCTACTATTTCTCTTTCCAGCTACATTATGTATAATCCTAACTTTAGTAACACTCATCATATCTGTACATTTACAATTAAGATTAATTTTCAGTTCATTGGGTACTTTGGCTTTTTATGTAATAACATTTTAACAAGGATTTATGGTGGGGAAAATATGCCTACTTTTAGAAGCAGATATTACCAAATAAACTAATTTTAATATTCAACTGACGCTTTTTAATCTGCTCTGTATAAGTGAAAGTAAAGTTGTTGACCCTGGTATTTGGACTCAGGGCATAAATATCACAAGCAATGATAACATATAAACATTATTCATCTTCAGAAAATATTTTATCCCTCGTGAGGAATTTAAAGCTAAAACATAGTGTGCTACACAGACTAAGACTAATGAACACATCAACAAAATAGTGAAGGAACTTCTATGTGATTATTCAAGCTGATAGGAATAGTTTTCCCTAATCACCCCTTGCTATTTTTTAAAAGGACATGTAGGATTACATAATCCCAAAGAAAAGACAGGATGTCCATGGATAGACTGTGGGAATAATAGGTTTGCTCAATCAGGGCTAACATAGGGCTTAACCACAACAACAACTACATTATGAAATTTTCTTCAAAGCTGGCATCGTAATGATTGCAAATTTTTAAAAAGAGATTGAATTACCTTTTCAAAATCAAAATATCCTTAAAATAATCAGAATCACAGATCATTTAGATGGACAAGACACAATCTTCCCTCAGATATTAACACCATAATTAAAATTCTTCAATCATCAATTTGTAACCAAAGGGAGTATGTAGATTGATAAATATAATTTAAAAAGGAAGATATGGTACTTACACTTTTCTTATATTTGCTTTTGTATGTTTCTCTTACTCAGATTATAACTCTTTTTTTATTCTTTTGGCCATTGGAATTGTGAAGAAACTTAAAGATAGGATATTGGATGATATCAGTAGAAACATTTGCAATGAAATAGTAACATTTCCTGTAGGAAACTTTCCACCAACAATTTAACTTTGTTAGAAAATTACTTGAGGAAACAATGGCAGGCATCAATCAGTTCTGTTATTGAGTTACAATCTTGTCTGTAGGTGAATACATACTATCATGTTAAGTATGCCTCTTGAAACAATTATGATAAATAACGTTTCTATATCACACAATTAAACAGATTCTGTGTTAATAGCAGCTGCACCTGTTATTTTTCACTAAGGAAAAAGTAGAAAATTAACAAATAAAATGAGTGTGTAAAGAAGCAGTATTAAATATCAATGATATTGTAGTTATGGACATGATACAAGTAGCAAGAATATGTCTTCAGCTTCATAAGTGAACAAATCGATAGAAATAATCTCTACACACTGTCAGAACTTGTCTGTCTTTCAGTATATTATTATTGTCAAACCCTCAAGTTAGCTCTGAACAGTCTTATGATCAACGACATTCCAACCATAACCATCTCATCATTATTTTTTTCTAAACTTAAAGATACATTGTCCAACAAGTCATTACTACCTTTAGAGTTAAGTTGATTTGAAGGGAATTTGGCCTATATTCCTAGCCAGTTGCACAATCATGCAAACACGCCCTTGTTGACTCATTCAACACAATGTCTTTTTCTTTTCTATCTGGATTTTATTACCAATACTTTAACTAAATTTCCTGGCTTACAACTTTATCCATCAATAATACCCTCAATATCCACCCCTTTCAGCAGTCTATAGCTACTCAATATACACATTGACTTTACTAATCTTACAAAATTACCCTACTTTTCCAACCTCTCCACTCCAAGAAGTCTCAATTCCTTTCTTGAAATAAAATAAAAATAATTTGCCCTTATAAATAACATCAAGACATTACTGCTCACCTCTTTTGTATCTGGATATTTTCATGGCCTAACTCTTAAGTTTATATTTCATTGCTATTAAATCAATCTCATTGTTGTTTTTGTTATACAATTTACCATTTTATTAGAGAATCAATTTCTCTAATTCTCTAAACTTCTTCCTATTAAACCTTTTAATACAAGCACCTAGATTACTTTGGATTTGTGTTACTTCAAAGCTTACTTTTTTTTAATAGACCTATTGATCTGTTATTGCACACACTATCATTTCACAATCTTCTGTAAGTCTTGTAGTGACACATTTTTCTATTTAGATTTTTTTATTTTTATTTAGGTGACTTTTCTAATGCACAGTTACAATTTCATTCTAAGGTACAAAATTAGCTCAGTGAAATTAACTCGCAAATCTTATTTTATCAAGCCTTGGGGAAGTAAAAAAAAAAAAAGCAGTCTGAACTTATACTAGTAAGATCCTGATTTTAAATATAGTAAATCATTAATCTGTCTCCCAATCTCTATTAATTCTCAGGTTCTGCTAAATTATATCTATAATGAATACAGACCACTATAACAACTGAGGTTGACATTCTAGTATTAAATATCAGTTCTGTGTATTACTCTATGCATAATGAAAGAATTATCTTATTCTGAAGAAAAGTAGTAAGAGAGTAAATGCTTGCTTGATACATTAATGCTGACCAATTAGCCATTAGTAATGTGGTAGGGAACACATTTGTGGTAATTAGTATCAAAACAGATTCAATTATTCACTTATCCAGATGGAATTCAACAAATGCCATTAAGAAATACAAAATTCAATTCTCAATGTGAAAAAGCCTTTCTAGAACTTGGCTTTTCTCTTCATATCTACAATGAAAAGTATTTATCAAAATTATAACTTTGTTCTTTTTCATAATTTGGGTTGTTCAGATACCGATGTGCATATGTCATTATACATGTGAGGGACGTAATAATGTTTGATGAATATATGTATGTAATGATTTAAAGCCAAATAGAAATTCTTATGCAGCATTTCTCCTCTCTTTGATTTTGTGATGTTTTAACAATGTTGTTTACTCGATATCAGACGTACTGTTGCCTATAAAAGTCAAATTTGGACAATAAAAGTAAAATTGTTACTCTACCAAGAGAAAAAGTTAATGTGTGTGTGTGTGTGTGTGTGTGTGCGTGTGTGTGTGTGTGTGAGTACATACATATACATTTCTTTCAAACGCCCATAGATATTATTTTATCAGGATTTTATGGTATCAAATAGAAGGAAGGCATGCTTACCTATAATAAAATAACAGTTTATGAAATTCATGTAGATTATTAATTGTAGAAAACAAACAAACTCGACTCATTTCTAGCTCATCTCCATTTCATCAGAATGCTATCATAAAAATAACAGTTTATTTGTTTGTTAGGTCTCATAATAAAGTTAAACCAGGCCCAGAAAATATCAGATAATAAAATTTATTGGTAGACAATATCTCAACTCTGTTATTTTGTTTGCTAATGTACATATCAATTTCTCTGATTAAGAATATTGCTGCCTGATAATACAACCCTACACTTTGTTAGAAAATATTTTAAAGATCAGTTATAAATGCCCTTTTATACTTAGATACCAAAATGAAGTTGTCATAGAAGTGATGATCATGAGGAGGAGGAAGAGGATGGATATTATGTATCATTTGAAGGCATAGCTGCTGCATTGTTAGTCATTTTAGAAATAGTTTCATAATACTGTACAACTGGATCAGATATTGAGAATATATTTTGTCCAGTTTTGAAAATAATATTTTAAATCAATAAAAAGAAGGGATATTAGTTTGTTTGTTGTTGTTTCTGAAGTTTGAGATGGACAAGTACATTATTTCACTGAATTTCTCAATCTTGTTAAATTTTAATTGATGCTGTAAATGTCCTCGGAAACACTTCTTTGTTTAAATTGTCCTTTTGAACCCTTTAGAAGAATTATATCAGTACCACTACTGATGGAGTCGCTGGAGAATCACTTAAGATCATTGCCTTTATAGAGTGTATCAATCTCTTGAAGTTCTAATGACATCAAAGAGGATTACCAATGCATTTTCCTGTTATACAATGTTGCTATATCTTATAGAATTGAACTTTACCACATCATTGTACTGTGTCTTGATCCAAGACACTTCACTAGCAATAACACTTCTGTCAGTATGTCAACATCCTATTAATGACAGTTTGACACCATTGTATTCTTTAACATGAAAATCTGAAATAACCATTATCATTGAGATGGTGTTTTTAAAATGTAGCCTCTCTGGAGTTTACAGAGTTTGTAATTTGAAAGCAAAAATTTGTTAATAGCCTTTTAGTGTTATATCACTCGTTCATTTATATCCACTTGTGATAGTATGAAATTACTGCAGAGCCTGTAAAATATTTCTTTAAGCTTCCAATTATTTCAGATATGAGATACATTGTATATGTCACACTATGTTGATAACAACTAATGAACATGTATACTTCATGTAGTGCTTTTCATGGAAGCACATCTTAATTAGCAGAGATTTCCAGCCTTTAATGTCTGTGATGAGCATTGATTTTTGAGCCTGCCCTACTCTGTGCTGCTTTTCCCTTAAAAAGTTTAAAAAATACTGATTTACCCTTAGTTTAAAAGATCAAAATGGTGGTCTAGTTTTAGTGAATGAAATGTTATAGGAGCCAGTCAATATCAATCACATGCTTACATTTTTACACGTTACACATACTGAATGCTGGTTCAACAGTTCAAGGTGAGCAATTACACCTATCAATATGCACTTTAAAGATTTATAGATAATTACTGAAACTGATCATCTAGAAGACATCAAATTAAGTTACAAGGTTTCCAATAATTATTTCCATGCATGCATAAAGTTGATGAAGAAGTAATCTAACTTGGGATTATTTTATTTCAACTTTGTGACAGTTCTTGTGCCATCATAGTTCTTGTGCTATCATAGAAATCAAGCATTGGTTTCTATGCCCCTGTTTTTTCATGCTTATATTTGTTTGTTGCAATTTGTTTCACCAATCTCAAGGATGGTATATTCCTCTGCTCATGACTAGACCAAACCATAAGCCAAAGACATACTACATGTACAAAATAAGATAAAATATTAACATAAAAATAGGTATTATCTTATATTTTCACATTCAACTAAAGTTTTGTTTTAACGTTATAAACAGAACAATGGAAAAAGTAATGCGATATAATGACAGGAACTATGTTACTTCCAATGAAAACAGAAGCCATTAATCTTTACTAATATACAAATTTGGATGAGGAGATGATGTGGGACTGGGAGTTGTGGCGATTTGTTATATTTGTGAAAACACATCAAGCAAAATAAAATCATGGTCGTCTATACATAGAGGCATATCCTTTGCAGGTGCCAGTGTCACGTAAGATTGCATTCATGTTGGTGCCACATAGGATGCAATCATGCTGGTAACATTTAAAATGCGATCTTGCCAGTTCTGCATTAAGTGCACTTATGCCGGTGCTTCATAATATGCACTTGTGATGGATCTGTGTAAATGTACCCATGCTGATGGCACATAAAAAGCTTCCAATAAATTCTGTAAAGTGGTTAGCATCAGGAAGTGCATCCAGCCATAGAACCATCCTGAAACAAACAACTGGAGTCTGGACAGCTCCCCAGCTGGCCAACTCCTGTCAAACCATCCCACTCATGCCTGCATAGAAAATGGACATTAAATGATGATGATGATGATGATGGGGATGATGATGATTGGAATTTGAATTTTAGAACTCTGTTTACCCAAAGATAGATTTTGTCATTCTGAGATTGTTGTTGGCACTCCGTCGCTTACGACGTCGAGGGTTACAGTTGATCTGATCAACGGAACAGCCTGCTCGTGAAATTAACGTGCAAATGGCTGAGCACTCCACAGACGTGTACCCTTAACGTAGTTCTCGTGGATATTCAGCGTGACACAGTGTGACAAGGCTGACCCTTTGAAATACAGGCACAACAGGAACAGGAAGTAAGAGTGAGAGAAAGTTGTGGTGAAAGAGTACAGCAGGGTTCGCCACCATCCCCTACCGGAGCCTTGTGGAGCTTTAGGTGTTTTTGCTCAATAAACACACACACACACAGCGCCCAGTCTGGGAATTGAAACCGCGATCCTATGACCTCGAGTCTGCTGCCCTAACCACTGGTCCATTGCGCCTCCACTATTCTGAGATACTGCTTACTGTAATTCATTTTAAGCATAGTATTGTGCTGCAAATGTATTCAGTTGTTTTGAGAAGAATTCTGTAATTTTTTTTTTTTCATCCAAGATTATTTTTAATTCATACTTATTCTTTAATTACAATTCCTTTTCTATGTTTACCAAGTAACATATTACACTTGGGTGCTATTTAAATATGCTACAGAAGAATTTCTTTTGAGTAAGGATAATTCTTCTTATTAATCAAGAAATAATTTATTGAAAATGTGGCTCTAATTTCCATTAGACATTACATCAATTTTGGTGGGAGAAGGATATAGTTATTTTATTTGATACAATTATATTGCAGTTACATTTTATATTCAGTAAAATCATCATCATCATCATCATCATCATCAACATCATCACCTTCATTTGATATCCATATTCAAGGTTGGTATGAGTTGGGTGGTTTGGCAGGATCCAGCAGGCCCAAGGACTAATTATATTCCATTGTCTACTTTGGCATGGTTTCTATGGTTGGATGCCCTTCCCAACACCAGCCACTTGAATGTGCTGGGTACTTTGTTTTCATGCCACTAATGCAAGGGAGGTTGCCATGTAGTTTGAAAGACTATAACCCCAAGAAAGGCAGTTTTATCCTAGGAGGTGAGGGGATAAACTATGCAAGAAGGGCTGGAGTAGAGGAGCTAGACCTTGTAAGCAGACTGTTCTCATTACTTATTATCCTACTTGTGATGCTGCTTGCTCCTTTGTTTAACATGTATATATACTCTCAAGGTAAGTATTGCAGTTAGCCTGGAGGGGGTGAGTTCAATTCTTGAATCAGTAAATTTATTTATATACTTTAATTCAATGATAAAGAGCAAATAGCATCACAAATATAACAAAAACTAATACAAGATTATTCTGAACATGAGAATAATTTACCCCACGAATGTGATGAATTGAATTTAGTTCAAAATTCTAGAAATGTTACCAAATAAGAGTGGTACCTAAAGATGGCAGAAGGTAAAAATGGTCAAAACATGTAGCTATAGCAACTAAGATTAGGTCATTACTCCAAATAAGTCAGAGTATAATAATTTCTTATCTTGGAGTTTCAGACAAAAGTTAAAGGTGCTTTGTTTGAATCCAATCAGAAATATTTTAGAATAAGTCACCTGATGATGATAAAGATCCAAACAAAATAAACATAGTGTAGTTATAAATACTATAAATACAATAAACTTTCCAAATAACCACCTCCTTAGGATTTGAGATGCCATCTTTGTAAATTTTCCATTGTCTCTCAAGAAAAAAATCTTTTTAATTATTATGACATAAATAAAATGGAGTACAGTAAATAAGAAATAGAGATACGATATAATGAACACAACTTTATTAACTGACAAATTTGCAAAAAGAAATGTTAGCAAAACACAAACGAAACATTAAAACCAGCACTTTTGAAATAGCAAAAACGCAAAAACAAAATTATCAAACATTATAAATTTATATCACTAGTGAATTACATGAATATCTTAATAACAATTTTCAAAAATACCATTAGCTTGGATTTTTCCATTATTCTGATATTGTTATTGTGGAGGCTTAGTGCACACTGTACACACTCTAAAGATGGGGTTTGATAGCTTAACAAAT
This sequence comes from Octopus bimaculoides, assembly GCF_046866305.1. Classification (NCBI taxonomy): domain Eukaryota; kingdom Metazoa; phylum Mollusca; class Cephalopoda; order Octopoda; family Octopodidae; genus Octopus; species Octopus bimaculoides. The sequence continues at coordinate 60,322,149 of NC_142930.1, forward strand.
TATAATCTTGTTAATAGCGTTTGTTATTTTTCCTTAGATTTTTAAGTCTCACCATACAAATTTTTAGACTCTCTGCATTGAGTCAAAATCATCTTTCTTGTCGAAAATGACAGTAAGATATTAGCTGGGAAAACTATAAAAGCATAGATGTGTGTGTGTGTGTGTGTGTGTGTGTGTGTGTGTGTGTGTGAGAGAGAGAGAGAGAGAAAGTGTGTGTGTGTGTGTGTGTTTTGCTAGCTAGCTAGACAAGCAGATAGACAGATAGATTGATTGATTAAATTTGCTTTCATTAGCTTTCACATATTTTTCAAGTGAATCTATTTTTGCAACAAAGTATATGTATGTGTGTGTATGTATTTATATACATACATACATGTGTGTGTGTGTGTGTGTATGTGTGTGTGTGCAAGTGTGTGTCTGTGTAAAAGTATATATATATATATATATATACATATATAAGTATATTTGTCAACATATTTCTGACAATGTCTTTTTTTTTTTAGAAGTATTTTCTGCTTACAATAAGTAAATTGCCCAGCTGTCTACTGTATGCATTAGATTTTGCTGTAACCAAAAATATATTACTTCCTCCTTAACAGTACCATTAACAATTAAGATGTTAATAGCAAATAGTGGACTAAATCAATTTCTTAGTTGAATAATGAATGACCAATACTTTTAAAACATACCTTCTCAGTGTTAATTTGAAGAAATTTCGCTTGTTCTCATTTACTACTAGAAAATTTCTAATATCTATAATAAATATTGAAGCATTAGCATTTCTCACATTCTCTTTTGCTGGAGAAATGCCATGTAGGCAATGAACAATGGACCTGTTGTATTTGTGATAGTTGCACTATATTCATATATAGCAGCATGGTTCAAAATCAAACAGCCTTCACCATATTCATCAGCTTTTGTTTAAATGCTTTTTCTCTTTTTTGCCTTGGGTTGGAAGGGTCTGTATGTTTTTAAATTTATCACAATGGTGTCCAAATGTCTATGGTTAGAACTAAAACTTTTCAAGTGTATTTCTATCTCATATAGTATAGATGAGACAAAAATTAATGAAATTCTCTGCATTTGTTTAATCTCAGAGAATGGTCACTTTCATAATACTTTTACAATTTATGAACCCTGATCGTTAATTTATGTCATAATGCTGTTCATATTAACATCTAGATTCTTTTGATTCAAGCCCATTTCCTTATATTAGTTTCATAAGAAAGTTCTTGCAGTTTTTAACATTTAAATTCAGATGCACATATCTCAGCTCAGTCAAAACTTTATTAATCAAAATAAACACCATCAGAATCAATACACTTTTGCCAATGCAAAACAAGTTTATTTATGCCAGTAGCATAAAAATCCTGCGTTTTGGTAGCGATGAAGTCGTTGAAGGCGTGTTTGGTATCGTCTTGGTTTTTGAAGCATTTCTCGCACAGGAAGTTGTCGAAATGCTTGAAAAAGTGGTAGTCAGTAGGCGAGAGGTTTGGTGAGTATTGCAGATGAGCCAGAGTTTCATAGCCCAGTTCGTTCAACTTCTGCAGGGTCAGTTGTGCAATGTAGGGCCAAGTGTTGTCATGGAGAAGAATTTGTCCTCTTCTATTGACCAATGCTAGCTGTTATTGTCATAGTTTCTTATGTATTTCATCCATTTACTGACAGTGCTTCTCCACCATAATGGCTTCGCCTGGATCCAAAAAGCTGTGATGGATGAGACCGGCTGCCAGCCACAAAACAGTCATCATGACCTTCTTTTGGTGCAACTTTGCCTTCAGGAAGTGCCGTGGAGCTTCGTCGGTGTCCAACCACTGAGCTGATTGTCACCGGTTGTCATACAGAATCCACTTTTCTTCGCAAGTCACAATCCGGTCGAGAAATGGGTTATTCTTGTTGTGTAAAAGAAGAGAAACATTTTAAAAATACTTAATGCTTTGGATAGAAGACTAGTTAGGTCATTTAGCCAGTGGTATAACCTAAATAGATTAATGAAATAATTAATTACTTAATACCTCTAACTGTTTAAAGTAATGCCTTGTCTATGTTTGGAATTTTTAATCAATGGAATATTTTCATATCCACTTCATTTCTTAAATCTTTCTGATTTTAAAGTAATGCTACAATCAAGCATTTGTGTATAAAACAATCTACTAAGACATAGGTATACACAAAATTCTTTGGCATTTCTCCTGTTTGTCTCTGTGAACATGATTTAAATGATTCTTTAAATTTAGGCATTTACATTATTTGTTGAAATAAATATTCATATGACTATATTGTCTTGATTATTACTGAGGAATTTCAACCATGTTTCGTGGTCTGCTACCACAACAGCTCCTTTATAGGATCCAGTTAGCTCAAGACATCATCAGGGGGAACCACGTCCGGTTTCGGCCCCTACTCCTCTACCGTTTTGACGTGGTGGGGCCACCCCCTTTCGGAGGTGTCTTCAGCTCTGGTGTTGGGTGCATGTCTTTTTTCACTGTTTGTGACTGTTCTGATTCAACTGTGGAATGTCCCTCGCTATGGTTATTTTCCGGAAGGTTCTGGCCACACGTCTTACGGTTCATCAACCCGCGTTGTTGAATTACTTTCTTCTGACATACCTTCCCTTGGTGGATTAGGATTTAGTTAGCTCAAGACATCATCAGGAGGAACCACGTCCGGTTTCGGCCCCTACTCCTCTACCGTTTTGACATGGCGGGGCCCTTCCTTTCGGAGGTGTCTTCAGCTCTGGTGTTGGGTGCATGTCTTCTTTCTTCTATTCCCTGGCCTCTTCGATGCAGCATCAACGAGTGTCAGCGTCCGACTGATCGTCATGTCAAGTTCCCCTTTTTATATCTGCTGCTAGGCTCCAGCAGGCAGCCCCAGCTAGTTGTCACGTGACACTGTCTAAATTTCCCGCTGCTAGGGTCCAGTAGGCAGCACCAGCAAGTTGTCACATGACACTGTCTAAACTTCCCGCTGCTAGGCTCCAGCAAGTAGCCCCAGCAAGTTGTCACATGACACTGTCTGAACTTTAACTGACAATGGAGGGCGCAAAGCCACTTCAGTGTCAGCCTGTCTCACCTAGACATGTTATGACTTTCAAGCCATATTCGGTCTTCCCGCTTCAGCCATATATAGAAGCTGGCTTTTTCGACCGCCTCCTGTATCCTCCTTATCAGTTTTCTCAGTTCCGAGTTTGAAAACGCAAATCTTCTCTTGAATAGCGTTGTCATTTTTCTTTCAATGAAGCCTCTAGCCCCCACTGCCAGATGGTAGTACTCGACAGTCCATCCCTGTTCTCTGCACTCTTCGATTAGTTTTTCATATCTCTTCTCCTTTCGTTTCTCTGCATCGTCGATGTTTTCTTCCCATGGTACTGTCAGTTCTAGCAAGATTCCTATTCTCTGTTCTGTGTTCCATATGACTAAGTCTGGTCTTTTTGTTGTTTTTATAAGTGGAAAAATTGCTAGACTTCCCAAATCCGTGGCCAGCTCCCAGTATCCCTACTTTTAACTTTCTGATATCTGAATACATGCTATATAGAGGATAAATGCCAGTTTAAAAATTCCTTTTCATTAATTTCTATATTCTTTTTTGGTTGTCATTCAATTCGTGTGGCATCCATTTCTCAAGTATTTTTGTTTTTCCAATCCCTTTCAAGTGGTTGGAAATTGTCATATATGTTACGTCTAATTCAGAAGCAAGCTCTCGAACAGTTGTGCGTGTATTGGCTTCGACTAAGGCTCTTAGTTTAGCGTTGTCACCATCTGATGGGCGACTACTACGCTTATCATCTGCAAGACTCTCGTCACTGCTACAAAATTTCTTGAACCACCATTGTGCTGTATGTTCATTAGTGGTTCCTGGGCTAAATGCATCGTTGATATCGTGAGCTGTTTCAGCAGCTTTACAGCTTAGCTTGAACTGGAATAAGAAATTTGTGCGAATTTGCTTTTTGTCCACGTTGTATTCAACATTCCGGAAAAAATGGCCTAATTATTCAAAAAGAAAAGGAGTAACACGATTAGATAAAGCGAAAAGCAGTCTTTAAAATGATATATAAAGTCAAAGAAATTTAACGAAAATTAATTTGAAAATACATCATTTAAAACCAAAATTTAAAATTCCACAAGAACTTTCTTGACAACCTAATATTTCCAGCTCATGTAGGTCTTGGGTTAATTCAGCAAAAGAATTTTTTTTCTTTCCCATATGTTGGATGTCATAAAGGCTAACATAACTACTTAGTGAAAACCTATATTATATTTTCCAGTGTTCTTAGTTATATCAAGAGAAACTATTAAGTTCATTTGTTAGCTTTCAGTCATTAATAACTGTAAAACCCAATATCCTGCCTCTGAAGTAATTTAATAATGAAGCAATTATTTTCAACTATATAAATCCAATTCATTTTCAACTCTCAATATAATTCTCTCTTCTTTTTGTCCACCACAAAAGTAACATTCTATACAGTAACTAATCCGAGTCTTCACAATGTAAAACATTTTGAAAATACTTAATGTTTTGGATAGAAGACTAGTTAGGTGGTTTAGCCAATGGTATAATCTAAATAGATTAATAAAATAATTAATTACTTAATACCTCTAACTGCTTAAAGTAATGCCTTGTCTATGTTTGGAATTTTTAATCAATGGAATATTTTCATATCCACTTCATTTCTTAAATCTTTCTGATTTTAAAGTAATGCTACAATCAAGCATTTGTGTATAAAACAATCTACTAAGACATAGGTATACACGAAATTCTTTGGCATTTCTCCTGTTTGTATTTGTGAACATGATTTAAATGATTCTTTAAATTTAGGCATTTACATTATTTGTTGAAATAAATATTCATATGACTATATTGTCTTGATTATTACTTATTTATGTAGAACTTTCAACTCTTTGATATCTGAATACATGCTATGTAGAGGATAAATGCCAGTTTTAAAATTCCTTTTCATTAATTTCTATATTTTTGGTGTAAAATAACAAGCTTAACAGATCTCAGGCTAACAGTAATCTCCCAGCTCTTTAAAGTAGTATTACACAAGCTTAAACTGAATTATCTAGGTACTTCAAGTTTGATTTATTTCTATGCTTTCCTTAGGAATATATATCTTTATGGGGAAACTACTCTAACAGTCATGTATACTTAGTTAAGCAATGAATCATATTTACAGTTAGTTCACTGAAACTGCAAATAATTTGGAATAATTATACCCATGAATGTTTTTCTCATTATGAATGAGAAAAACATTTTTATCCAAAAAATAAGTTGTAAATGAAAAAATAAGTGATGAAATTTACTAAGGCTTGTCATACTGATATGCTAGCCAACTTATCTTTTTACAGCAGAAGTTTGAAATACAATAATAAAAGATAAATATAACATCACTAAAAATATTCATTGTGCTGCATATTTTCCATAATAAATTTCAAAATAATAAATAAAACATGTAGTTTTCAATAAAAGTATAAGTTGAAATTTTTGGCAAACTTACAGTAGAGAAAATATTAAGTACTCTCAAAGGTACCTCAGAGCTAAGTATTTACTTTCAAATGACGTAGTTTGGCATTATGTTTCATGACATTAAAGTGCTCAAACATAAAGTCATCAAATGTGAAGAGAAAAGTCCTGATCTAATTCAATTTCACTTGCAATGCTATTATCTGGCAGAACATTCTATGAGTCTTCTATACTAAATATTGCACCATGTTTTAATTGTTCATAGAAACTGGTACTGCAATATGGTGGAAGAGCTTAACTTCAAAAACAGGAAAATAAATCTTCTAGTATAGGTATCCACAATAAATACACTTACAGTATTTTTTTTTTTTTTTTTGTATGCAGAAGCTTGAGTTGACCTGAAGTGAATACTGTGGGCTTGAATTTTACACAAGTGTTGGTGTCACACAGCTGATCAAGCTGACCTATGATACCAGCTGTAACCATTCCATTTTTCCCCAGACATAGTGCATTTAGGACAACATTGCCATTCCCTTTTTTTTTTTTTTTTTGCATTACTAGAATGCTGTTTGAAGGAGATTTAACTGCTGGTTCTCGTAGCTCAAACAAAAACTGAGATTCCTTTATTGGTTTGAGAAATGCCAGTGTTCCTGCAAGCTGTTTCAGTTTGGACTGTTGTAGATGTTGATGCATGAAAAGACATCAGATTGTTAGCACTTCAGCCAAACTTCATATGAAATAGTGTAAGCGCCAACAAATGCACCCACAAAATCAGCACAAACATTGAGAACTGATGGAGGACTGGGTTACATAAAGAGCTGAAAACTCATCTAACAGTCTATTCTAGTATGGACAAACCAGTTTTATTTATGACATATAATGGTGATTAGCTGAAAAATAAAGGTGGAAAGGGTGTTTTTGTTTTTATTAAGTTTTTACTTTGCTTCAAAAATCATATGAGAGACAATATTTTAGTAATGTCAATGTTTTAGTGAAATAGTGTCTGAAATATACTGCTCAGCTCTGAATTACTCATGAATCTTTGGTGAATGTTAAAGAAGAAAGTTGAGGGAAATAGAGATGGGGAAAATAGTGTGTGTGTGAGAGAAAGAGAGAAAGGGAGTGAGAACATAGAGTTTAATTGCAGCTCTAAAACTAGTATCATAAAAAAGAATAACAGCAGTCTACAAGTAAACATTATAATTATCTTTCAAGAGAATGGTGACTGTGCTGAAGGACTGAGCTCATAGCTAGCAACCAGTTCTGACATATATAATACACCACTGGACTCATCATCATCATCCTCATTTAACATCTGCCTTCCATGCTGGCATGGGTTGGATGGTTTGATAGGAGCTGGCCAGACAGAAAACTGCACCAGACTTCTGTGTCTGTTTTAGCATGGATTTTATGGCTGGATGCCCTTCCTAACACTGACCACCCAGAAGAGTGGACTAAGTGCTTTGTACATGACACCAGCACAGGTCAGGTCAGATTTAGTATGGGTTTTTACAGTTGGATGCCCTTCAAAATGCCAACTACCCCACAGAGTGGACTGAGTGCTTTTTATATGGCATCAACACTGGCAGAGTCACCAAGTAACTTGCAAGACAAAGAACCTTTGAGAGGGGAGGCAGCATTGGAGGAGGTGATCTTGTGTCAGATGATACAAAAGTTAGAGGGTGGTACTTTGGCATGTGATCTACGTAGCCAACATGATCTACAAGAGTCAAGTTCTACTTTAGTATGTGATCTACATGTTTCAAGCCATGATAAATATATTATGGCTAAAATAAAACATTCTTAGATTTTTATACATTTATTTAAAAAAATTTACATGAAGCAGATTTGAAAATAGTTGACTAATTTTTACGGGTGAATCATATGAAATATCTTGAATAGAATAAAAGATTAATTCTAAAATTTGGTATAGAGAAAGTTTGAAAATTACTGTTATTCAAATCAGTATAACAGAATAATGGATATCAATATGCAAGTAAAAATCACAGAAGGGAGCACAGGTTGGCTATGCTGGATTGAAGTGTGTTGTTGATGTACTGGAGCTTTGACACTCACACAGACATTTCACATATGCTTCATACTTTCTAACCAGATACTCTCTCAAAACCGATACAAGTGTTTTCCTTGTTATATTGTAGATCCCAATATAAAGTGTAAATCACATACCAAAGCAGCTTCATGACACATAGATTGCATACCAAAGTAGCACTGGTTAGAGTGTGATGAAAAGACAGTAAAAAGAATTATTCAGTAAAAAAAATTATTCTTTCCAAGAATAATTTTATTCATTTTACACTGAATAAACTAGAAAGTAGTGGTGTCTGGCAGATATAAAATTTAAGCTATTGCTGAGAGGATCCCAATTAAATGCACATACTAGACATTTTTCTCCATCAGACCAATAACAAAGCCTTAGACATAACAAACACAAGTATGCACACATGAATGCATGCACATATGTACATACATGCATATATATATGCACATACATACATGCATATATATACATATATATATATACATATATATATATATATATATATAGGTGTAGGAGTGGCTGTGTGGTAAGTAGCTTGGAAGTTATCGTGTGTGAACATGCGTGTGTAAGTGCAGAGAGGGAATATATATACATATGTATATATATATATAGAGAGAGAGAGAGTACATTTAAACACAAGAAAAACAACCAAACCCACATTTAAGAGCAATTTTGAAGGGAATGAAAAATAAAAACTTTTACCTTGTTGTTTTTTTACAGTCATACCTAGGTTTCAAATTTTAGTTAGCAAATAAAATAACTTGCTAGGCGAAATTCTCATCAGTGAACACACCATAACATTAACATATAATTTAGAGACAACATGTGTCTTATCATTATATATCATAATTTTTCAAATTTACCATGCAAGTTTTTCAAATTGCTCTTAAATGTGGTTTTGGTCGTTTTGACTGCTTCTTCTAACGTGTAAAGCTGCCTGTTAAAGGTCGCTTCTCTTGTGTCTAAATGTACACTATTTTGTATTGAGAATATGTTGTCTATTGACTTTTTATACATTCTATGCCACTGGTAGTGAAATTTCTAAAAAACTCGCTACCCTATATATGCAGACACGCATGCATACACATGCACACACTCACACGCACACACACACACACACACACACACATGCATACATTCATACATACAAACATACATACATAGTATATGTTTAATTATAAAAGTTCTCCCCCACATATTTTAGTTTAAAAGAAATAAAAGATGGCTGGCTTGATTATTTCCAATGATTTCAACTTCAGTATTAACCATGGTAGAGTTAAATGTGATATTTAAGAAAAAACTAAGGTTTAATTAATACTTTTCTTTGGCTGAGCAAGCAAGGGTAATAACTCATTAGAATTCATCAGCAAGGGTATAACCTGTGACATAGGGGTAGTAATTAATTGGTTATTTAAAATTTTCCAACGAAAATATTAAAAGAAACAGGAAAGAGAAAAAAATGAACTGGTGCTGGAAAATAAGATTAATTGGTAATTATAATTATGAAGGAGTACTTTCAAGACATTTAAAAACATGAAATTGTGGGTTTGATCATTTTCACTGTTTTCAACATTAGAAATAACCACAGCAGAATTAAATGCAATAATCAGAAAAAATGAGGTTAACTATGTTGTACATACATAAATACATACACATATGCACACATACATGCATTCATGTGACTGTGTCTGCATCGTTGGCGATTTTCTTTCTCTGTTTTCCCTTCTTTGGACTTTTCCTATATTTCTGACGAAGATCTCCAATTGAAACGTTAAATCCTCTTTCTTTTCTTTCCTTTCCTGGGTGTCCAATAACACTGTACTTATTCCACGTCTTCGCGTTATATTTTTGTGTTTTTTCTTGCTTGTTCATGTTGAAATTGAGTATATTTCGTGCCTCACAGCGTTCATACACATAATTTTTCCCGTCTGGCCATATAGCCTTTTCTGTTTGTTTTCCTGTCTTGTTTTTTGTCCGCCACAACATTCCTCCATGGCAAGGTTTAATTTGTGTATACAAATTTAATTTGCGGTCCATGGGAAGAGCCGTTTTAACGATGCAGCCTACCCAGGTCTTCAAAACGCCGGTGTTAAAATGGGGGTAGCTGATGAAGGAGAATGTTTTCTATGTGGCTTGTGTGTTTTCTCGTCAACGTTTTGTTTGCAATGTCCTGTACCCAGATATGCACCTATACATACAGGTGGATGTCGGTATGCACATACCTGTACGTATATATGCATATACTCATTTACTATTTGTTTATATATATATATATATATATATATATATATATGCATATATGGATACAGGACGTCACCAACAGTGCAAACAACATAAAATACATAAACAATGAGAGAGAAAAATGGAAAACAGGACATCTTTCTCAATCGTGCTCTATACATAGTAATTCATTAGATTACAATCAGGAGAATTAGGAGGCCAGGAATTGGGGCTGGTGAAGTCATAGAAATCCAACAACCACTTCTGATTCATTCTAGAGGTATGGCAAAGAACTAAATCCTGCTTGTATAGTATGTCATATATTTCCAAGCAACCATGTTGACTCAAAATACAACCTGGCTGCTCTTTGTGAAAAAGTGAGAAAGAATAAGAAATATGGAAATAAATGAATTAAGAGTTGCATCCCTTCTGCCCATTAGAATTGGAATTAACATTGTTGGTGTAATTCAATGGGTAAAGTTTGAGACTGCATGCTTAATTTGTGGAGGACTGCATGCTTAATTTGATGTTTTCTCGTTCAATAATAGGTGCTTACATTTAATGAAAATTTCACATCTAGAATTCAGTAGGCAAACATCATCCTCTCCAGATTGAGCATGCAAATTTCACAATCATTAACTTACATCAACCATTTTACTTCCAATTCTAACAGGTCAAAAGACTGCAAGTTTTAATTCCTTTACTCCCTACTTCTTTTTTTCTTTTCTTTCATTCTACATTTTTACTTTTTACCTTTTTCCTCTCATCCTTTCTTATCCCTTCTCACTTTTTCTGAAAAGACAGTCATGTTATACTCTGAGTCTGAATGATTGCTTGGAAATACGTAGCATGTTATAGAAGCTCATCCAACCATTATATTTTCAGAGGTACGAAACTAATTACCACTCAAATTTAAATCTTGTGTATATTAAGTGATATTTATGTCTCTCAAGATGAAGTACTTTTTTATTGATTCTATCAGTACATTACACACACTCACACACACACACACACACTCACACACACACTCACACATACACTCACACATACACACACACACACACACACACACACACACACTCACACACACAAACACATATGCCTTATAATGGGAAATTAATGATATGTTCACATTGTCTGTCAAACAGTGTTAATATTAATGAAGTTGACAGGTTATTGTGGACTGAGTCAGCTTTCCAGTTTCAGATTTCTGATGGGAGCAGTCATATTTCACTTTTATTGCTAAAGCATTTTGGGAAGACTGGTATATCTCAAATTCCTACTTCCTGTTTTTCTGAAAGTCCCCTACCTGCATGGGAGGCAGATGTAAAATGACAATGAAGTAACAAAATGAATCAAGTTGACCATGAATTGATGTGACTTGAAATAATATGTCCTGAAGTAATAAATTTATTGAAAGCTTCAGTGTTCCAAACTGAAGCAATATTCAGGAAAATAAGGTAATTTAAGGCACATAAGTGAATTCACGACAAAACTGGTATAAAAGGGATGTTAGACAAAGTTAATGGTAAAATGATGAAAATTCTATTCTTATTATTATTGCTGAAAATTTCATAGAGATTGATGAAGTCAGATTTGTTATCTATTACTTTTCTATTACATTATTAACAATGATACAAGAAATATTGATTTTAATATTGTCACAAGTCTTCCAATCTATTCAGAATGGAAACTGGAGAAAGTCCTAATGTTCATGCCTTTCCTATAGTATTATGATATGTTATTTTAATCATTAACTATGTTGTATTGCAAAAGATTGGGCCTTCAAAATCTTGGCATTAAAAGCCTGTCAATGCCTTTCAAACCTTCCTTTTACTTAAGGGCTGCAAAGTAAAACTGTGTATGCTACACAAGTATTGAGAACATATTGCGAGAGATATCTACCCAGTCAACCTAATCATTTGTGATGTATGGGAACTGAAAAGATTCAAACACTGTATTGTCTGAAAACATTGTAATGAAATTAATTGCTGAAAAGATATTGAAATGATGAGACATCTCTGCACTCGAATGAATATACAGCTATGAATGGTTAATGAGTGATGGATGAAAAAGTGATGTATGCTGTAAGTTGAGTGCATCTATAGCAGAGAAAAGATCAAAGAAGACACATGATGAATTTCTGAGGTCAGGTCTGTGGATTCTGGACCTTGTCTATGAAATAAAATGACGAAAGATTGTGATATGGTAATATTCTGTTTAAGCTAACATATAAAAATAAATGTGAAAACGATGATGATGATGATGACAATGATGATGATGATGGTGATGATGCTGAAAGCAATGACGATGATGATGACAGGAAAGTCCAACCAAGTATGCTCTTATGTAGAAGATACTATCCCGTTACAATAATCATTTGCCACCGGTGCCACCCACATACAACCTTAATGTTTCATGTCAGACATACATTTCTTCTATGGAAAACATTTTGCAAGTATGCAACAATAGAGACACGATGATCTTATCTCCCTTAGCAGTCACAACCTACATTAAAGAAACAATTTTGCAGCACTCCTCCTTCTGTATTAATGGATATTAGTTAGGTAAAAAAAACCTCATACTTGCTACAAATGCTTGGACTTACAATCTCTAGTTATCTTACCTTTAATACGATGCAGTATATGTCCTGTTGGTCGTTCTCATAGGAGGAGACTCAAACAACAAATGGAGTAGGAGTGAATGACAATCAGAGATTTAGGCGAACTGTAGTAAAAGGTTTCACTCTGAAGTCACTGGTATTTTAATCAAAATAAAACTGCAAAATTTTAACATATATTGTATCTAGTTTAACAGTTTTGCATACATACATACATACATATATATATATATATATATATATATATATATATATATATATATATATATATATACATATATATATATATATATATATGCGAAATTAAATATTAAACTCCTTCGTTTACAAAATATTGTTATTCACATAACATTATATATATCAACATATATACTTTTATTTTTTATTTTGTCCAAAGAGAGAGAGAGAGACATATATGCATATGTATATGCGTGTGTGTGTGTGTGTGTATATATATGTGTGTGCATGTGTATATGTGTGTGTGTCTGTATATATATATATATTTGTGTATGTGTGTGTACATACATATATGTACAGGGTACAGTGAATATATTGTTGTCTAAATTACCCAAAAATGAAAATAACACTGACATCTCATTTTAACAGATATATTTACCAAAATTACATAAATATATCTTGAAATACTAAAGATTGAATTTATTCAATAAAATTGCATTTGGCTTCAACCACAGCCTCTTGACGACTTTGGAATCTCCTGCAACTCTTCTTGATGGTCTCCTAGCTTAAGTTGGTGAATGCTGTCATAATCTTTACCTTCAATTCATCTTTGGTGTTACGATGAGTTTTGTTGGTCCCTCATATATATATATAGTAACAGAAAAGGATGAATTTCAATTATTCCCATGTGGTTAGTTGTAATATATATAAGAAATTGAAGAAGAAAAATGCACATGCTTTACATAGTTTTAATATATTTTTTAAACATAATATGAAGTATATTAAAAAATATATTAAAACTATGTAAAGCATATGCATTTTCCTTCTTTAATTTCTTATATGTATATATATATATATATATATATATATATATATATATATAGTGATGAATCTTTATTAGAAATCATTTCTTCTCTCTTTTTGGATCTCTCAGAAAGTTTGAATTGTTCTTTTTGAACTTATATTTTCTCACATATATATATATATATATATATATATATATATATATCTCATCATCATCATCATCATCATCATCATCATCATCGTTTAATGTCTGCTTTCCATGCTAGCATGGGTTGGACAATTTGACTGAGGGCTGGTGAACCGGATGGCTGCACCAGGCTCCAATCTGATCTGGCAGAGTTTCTACAGCTGGATGCCCTTCCTAACACCAACCACTCTGAGAGTGTAGTGGGTGCTTCATTTCCAATCTGGCATTTAAACATGTACAAGCATGGTGAAATATTACTTGAATATAGGTGAGTATTGGAGACAGGAAGGGCGCCTACCCATAATCTCTGCCTGGCCAATGAAGGCATGCAAAGGAGAGTGGAGGTTTCATATATATATATATATATATATATATATATATATATGTATTGTCCATATAATGTATATGTGCATATGTATGTGTATGTATATATATATGTGTATGTATGTATGTAAATATATACATGTATGTATGTATATATATATATATATATATATATATATATATATATATATATATGTGTGTGTGTGTGTATATATATATATTCAAATGAGACAATTGTATCTGATTTTCAAGTGCTTCAATTCTGGATTTCAATTAAATACTTGGTTTTAGATGAAAATGCTCTTTATCTGACATGCCAACTTAAGCCAAAATATAAAAATAGACTCCCTTGCAATGGTCAGTGCACTAGCCTCTGATCAGGATGACATATCCAGGTATTCTCGAAATAATCATCAATTGCTTGTGTGTCAAGAGGTATAATATATTACTATTGTATAATTCCTCAAATGCTTCTTTCACTATGTGAACAGACACATATGCTAGTGCACATAGCATATGAAGACTTAAAACAAATTCTGCATACTTCCTACTTTCACTTTAAATCAGGAATTTGAATAACATGTAAGATGTAGTGAGAAAAACACACATACATGCACACAAAAAAATTGTGGCAGGAAAAATATGATTGCAAGCTTTAATCATTGCATTTTCATAATCTGTTGTTACTGATAAAGATCTTTGAGTAGGATCAAACTTCTTGCTTGATATTTTCTAGAAATGTTTTATTTGTTTGTACAGATCTGTCAGACAACAAAGCTTAAACTAAATGAATTGAGATATTTTCTTCTAACCCAGGCAGTATGTATAAATAATGAAATAACAAAGCCACTGATTTAAATGTTCTAGCTGCATACCATTGATTGTACTCCATCAAGAGATAAAGATTTTGTTTTATTGCAAAAATTAAAAAACTACATCTCTTAGCCATTTGACAGTCTTGTAAAATCTTGTGTAAAATTTATACCATTCCCAAAGCATGGGAATATGGGGTCTTCCTCTTTTTTAAAACTGATATTGTTTTTTACATTCAATCCATACTTGGGAGTCCTGAAGACAAGGAGATGTGGTACTGCAAAGATCAGAGAATAGGATTAGAAAAGAGCAGATGAATGAGCCTTTCAATGGTATAATTGATGAGTGAAAGGTGTTAGTGAATGAAACCTAGTCTGTAGATGTGCATAGAGGGAGTAGGAGAGGTGTGGCACAGTTGTTGGCCTGAACATGGTGGGGAGGAAATACAGCAATCCTGGCTTTATTTCTCTTTCTGTCTCCATCTTTTAGCATCTCTCATCTACTACTTCTTGTCTATGTTTGCATTTTCATGTTATCTTACATTCTCTATTGGTCATTGCTAGTTACTCAGACAAAGAGGATGTAAAACTCTTCTGGTTTCCTTTTTGCCTATCATTTGAACCCCGAAGAAGGACTCTTTTACTCTCTTTTACTTGTTTCAGTCATTTGACTGCGGCCATGCTGGAGCACTGCCTTTTTTAGTTGAGCAAATTGACCCCAGGACTTATTCTTTGTAAGCCTAGTACTTATTCTATCGATCTCTTTTGCCAAACCACTAAGTTTCGGGGACGTAAACATACCAGCATCGGTTGTCAAGGGATGTTGGGGGGACAAACACAGACACAAAAATACACACACACACACACACACACACACACACACACACATACATACATATATATATATATATATATATATATATATATATATATATATACGACGGGCTTCTTTCAGTTTCACAAGGCTTTGGTCGGCCCGAGGCTATAGTAGAAGCCACTTGCCCAAGGTGCCATGCAGTGGGACTGAACCTGGAACCATGTAGTTAGTAAGCAAGCTACTTACCACACAGCCACTCCTGCACCTGTCCAAAACATCAGAAACTCCAACACCCACAGCAATATTAATTTACACTTTCTGTTACTTATTTCAAATATTACAGGTTGTCCCGATGCTTCTCAAATATGTTGCAAGCATCACTGGAATGAACAATATTGTCTTTGGTGTTGATTTCCAGTTGACAATTGATTAAGGGATCAGACTCGTGCACTTTAGTTTGTACTCTATTTCCATTTTAACTCTGATTTTCATTTTCTCTGTCAATGCTACTTTTTTTCCCCATTATTATTTGTAATGCAATGCCATCTTTTCTCACAACCTTGTTTTCTATCTGGCAACAAGGACTCTATCTCTATCTGACAAAATATTTATCTACCTATCCATCTGTCTGTCTGTCTGTCTGTCTGTCTGTCTATCTATCTGTCTGTCTGTCTGTCTGTCTGTCTGTCTGTCTGTCTGTCTGTCTATCCATCTGTCTGTCTGTCTATCTATCTGTCTGTCTGTCTGTCTGTCTGTCTGTCTGTCTATCTGTCTCTCTGTCTGTCTGTCTGTCTGTCTGTCTGTCTGTCTGTCTATCCATCTGTCTGTCTGTCCATCTGTCTATCTATCTATCTATCTGTCTGTCTGTCTGTCTGTCTGTCTGTCTATCTATCTATCTGTCTGTTTGTCTGTCTGTCTGTCTGTCTTTCTATCTATCTATCTATCTTTCTATCTATCTATCTATCTGTCCTCCCCTCTTTTTACACGAGAACATTACTGTGTGATACACGATCCCTATTGATCGGCCTTTCCTTTTCTTTTTTTGTCGATCCCTTTTGATCGAACTGCCCCTTTTTCCCTTCCTACGATCCCTTTTGATCGACACCACCAATTTTTTTTTTTTTTTTTTTTTTTTTTTTCCTTCCTTCCCCCTCCCAAAAAGAAAAGCTCTACATTGTATTTGTCCCATCTTCGTTGAGCCCTGTGTGGCTAATAAAAGAAATGTATCTATCTATCTTTCTATCTATCTATCTACTTATCTGTCTGTTCATCACAGTCTTCCTTTCCTGTTAGTCTCTCATTGTTTTTTTATCAACTATAACCCTCCCTTGGCTCGCTCTCTCTCTCTCCCTCCCTCCCTCTGTACTACCACCAATTATGTTCAACTTCTGAGTTTCCCTCCCCTTCTTTTTCTGTCACCCTCACTCTGTCTCCATTGTTTCAATATTACTTATTTCCTTTCACTCATCTGTAACTATTCCCTGTATCTCTCCTTTTCTCCAAGACACTTCTGCTTTCCTCTTCCTCCAACATCCTTTCCTCTTTGATAAGCTCTTCTTTTGCTTCACCATGGCAACTACAATGTCTTTTTTTTGTCTGTCTTGGTTTGTTTTTTAAGGCTGCAAGGCTATCCACTTTCTTCCATGCATGATTTGCACAAATGTCCCATATTTATCGTCTGGGTCGAAAGACCATTTATATTATCTCCATTTTTTTTTTTCTGTATTTTTGTATTTTTTCCATTTTGAATTTACTGTTACATTGTAAGACTATATATTTATATTACTCTGTTTGTTTTATTTTGTACCTTACCCAATCTTTGCACAATTCGTCTAAAAACTATTGTTTCAGTCAAAAGACTTCTTACATTCCCATTGTTTTGAATTTTTGCTGTTACCAAGCTTGTATGCCAGTCTTTTTTTTTTCCTTGTCTTTTTTTCAATTTTCATTCACACACATCTATACCATTGTAGCTTAGATATGTAGTGAGTGCTGCTAAATGAACAATATTGGTTTAGGTACCAGAATTGTGACGATTTTCATTTGACAACTGATGAAGTGATCAAATTTGAGTACATATAGGCGCAGGCATGGCCCTGTGGCAAGAAACTTACTTCTCAACCACATGGTTCCAGGTTCAGTTCCACTGCATGGCACCTTGAGCAAGTGTCTTCTACTATAGCCGCAGAAACTGAAAGAATCCCGTCGTATATATGTATGTATATATATGTATATATATATATATATATATATATATATATATATATATATATATATATATATATATATATGAATGTATGCATGTATGTATAAATATGTATATATGTAGGAGAAGAAAATGGATATAATAACAATGGGAAACTCGTTGTTTTCGCTGGTATGCCTTTAATTAAATAGATAACAAGGAGGAAGAAGCAGAGATGAGAGAAGCAATTACAATCATTTCGATTTACTGGTTTAAGTAAATCTCTTCAGAATGCAAATATTGATAGGTGCATCAGTTAGGATGTGAAAGATAATTGATAGCCCTTTGATGGTAATGTAAACAAATTGGTAATTCTTACATTAAATTTTTGTTCTTGCGCTGGTAAATTCACTAGGTAGATGTTTGTTTGTGGTAGATTGATTAGTTTCGTTGGGTAATTAGGGCAGGGTGAGTATTATTTAGGTGCAGGATTCCTAGTTTAATTAAGCACATTCTTTTCGTACATGTGTATTCCATTTCAGAGCTTGTTGCACCATCTTTCACATCCTAAATGATGCATCTATCTATATTCGCATTCTGAAGAGATTTACTTAAACCAGTAAATCGAAACTATCATAAATGCTTCTCCCATCTCTGCTTCTTCCTCCTGATTATCTATTTAATTAAAGACATACCAGCGAAAACAACAAGTCTCCCATTGTTATTATATCCATTTTCTTCTCTTATATAACCTAAACTCCAGTTTTCCAACTGAACCACCTGCTAGTGTACAACCTTACAAAAGACTGTAAAAACCCAGCTAATAGCCAGGAGTAACTCTGGAATTAATTATCCCTCAGAGGTATTCAACCTCTCTAAGTGATACCTATGTATATGTGTCTATATATATATATATATATATATATATATATATATGTGTGTGTGTGTGTGTGTGTGTGTGTGTGTGTGTGTGTGTGTGTGTGTATGAATATGTATATGTTTGTGTGTCTGTGTTTGTCCCCCCACCATCACTTGTCAACTGATGTTAGTGTGTTTGTGTCCCTGTAACTTAGTGGTTCAGCAAAAGATACTGATAGAATAAGTACTAGGCTTACAAAGAATAAGTTTTGGAGTCAGTTTGTTCGACTAAAGGTGGTGCTCAAGCATGGCTTGAAACAAGTAAAAGAATAATGAATCCATTTGTGCTATCTTTCCACTTTCCTTGTAAATATCTTCTCCCTTTCCTAAGTATGTTTTACATCTAGCTTTGATCTTTGCTTCCCTCATTCTGCAGTCTTTCCATTCTTATCCCTTATCTTTTGTGTTTTTATATACAAAACTATTCCAGAGTTATGTTACTGTTTTGGCAAGGATCTTGCACTAAATACATATTTGGTTCATTCCTCCAAAACTCCTAAATTTCCTCTGTGATACAATGTCATATCTCCTCTATTTTGTTATATGTATTAATACATCTCTGAACCTATTGCTAGTTATTTTAGTTTTTTTTACTTTCATATTCTCCTTCTTTAGATTGCCATAAAATGAAGTAAATAACCATTTATTTATGATTGTGGTACATTCTTCACCCTGGATAGATTTAATATCCACAGTTAGCTGTACAAAGTCTATCTGGTTTCGATGTTCATCCAATCAGTAGATGAGGAGATAGCTGGCTAGTCTCTTCAAGCTGGTGTATAAATGGTAAGGACACTTGTGCCATAGAAAACCAGGAATCCTAATTCTACCTCATTTGGCATATCATAAACCATAGCCTCAGTGTACACCAGTGAAATTCTCGAAATGTTGTCTAACTTGTTCATTAAAATTGCCAGCCATGATAATGAGACCTCTGTTGTTCATCATGAATGTATTCTGTAGAAGGTTCTCATAAAAGCGGTCCTTCTCTTTACCTACCACCCTTGACTGTTGTGCATAAGAATTAAATATTGTTGTTGACTAGCCTAAGCTTAATTATTCTATCACACACTCAGTTTGCTTCAGTTTACTTATCTGTTCATTTCTCCACCTACTCCATCTCTGTTACTCATCTACAAAAATCTGTATCTTTTCTCCTTGACTATGGATAGTCTGGCTGAGGTTCTTTTCCATATTCTTACACACAACATGCCTTTGTTCAAATATCTTAAAACTATCGTCCTAACAATGGGAATAGTGGCTGCTCTAAATTTGATGACCTGACAGGAAGAAGGAGCAGTATTTTGAAAATGGATCCTCTGGTTGGCGTCTGCCTTCTGCATCTGAAAGGAAGAAAGAAGATTGTGCGATCGCTTGGCGGTGACCAGGAGGTTCTCACACATGTTTAGATACTTGTATTTTTGTTTAATTTGCTATTGTTTCCCACTCCCAAATGTAAGACTATGCAACACAGATACAAAATGATTGTAGCATCAACTTAGGTAGATTTATGAACATAAATACATATGAGCCTGAAGCTTAAAGAGATACAACAGCAATATATACATAGGGAGCATACTAATACAGACATTGAAGTTGGAGATTGAGTTCCTTAGAGGCTATATAATGGTGACTATTACCAAGTGACCATATGATGGAAAGCTTCTAAAAACATTGTCTGGGCAGGTTGGATAGGTGGGCACAAGTTTCTAAAGTTTCGTTCCTAAGGTGGATTTCTTAAGAGAAGTTACTGTAGAGCAGTACTGGATTTCTTAACCACAAACACATGCATTCGTACAATCATACATATATACATATGTGTATGTGGTGTGTGTGTGTGTGTGTGTGTGTGTGTGTGACAGAGAGAGAGAGAGAGAGACACACACACACACACACACACACACACACACACACACACATATAGGTGCAGGCAAGAAGTTACTTCCATAATACATGGTTTCAGTTTCAGTCCCACTGAGAGTCTTTTACTGTGACCCCAGGCTGGCCAAACCCCTATTTGGTAGAGAAAAAGTGGAAAAAGCTTGCCATATATATATATATATATATATATTTATGTGGAGAAATATATATAAGTATGTATGTATGTATAACAACAAAAGATATGTATAGAGAAAATTACATCTTTATTATAGATCTTACTTTATAAAGCTAACAATTGTTTCTATTGCTTTAACACACACACACACACACACACACACTTGTCTGTATGTGTGTGTGTAATGCATATATGTAAATTTCTCCATATGTTTGGTTTTTCTTGTTGTCAAATACTCTGAATTTCTCGAAATTCTGCCAAAGGATATTTACCTGTCATGCCTGATGATTTAATGGGGATATGTATTCTACTTACACTTACTGGTGTTTAGTGGTTGAATATTGTTAACGAAATTCTTTGGATATTGAGTGCTTTGTTGATATCTGCCAACATTTTTTTTAATCACTTTTTTTCTTGTGTGTGTGTACACATTTGTGGGTGTTACTATCTCCTTGCCTTCTCATCACATGATTGTTGTGAATATCACCACTGTGCAAGTGGTGTCCATCAGTTCCAGTCTTCTGTGAAAACAAGTCTGTCCATGGGGAAATATTATCTTACTTAGAAACAGGTGAGTGTTAAGCATCAGG
>NC_142930.1:60348380-60395880 GCF_046866305.1 Octopus bimaculoides
GTGGTATATTCTCCATATCGTGCAAATGATGTATCACTTACGGCATTGCTGGGGAGAATAGAGTTTCAATACCTTAAGGCAGTCCCAGTAATCGACATCAGTCATGCCCTTAATTCTTTTAGTGAATGCCCTTTAGGGTGATTCACTTTTTGAAATGTTTTGTTTTGTATGGAGAGACTACAGAGGGCAGCAGTATTCAAGGTGTGGCCTCGAGAAAAGTGGAACGATGACAACTTGCACCTTGGACTGGAAGGTACTTAGGATTCAGGAGCTCACCCTACAAGCTATATCAACCTTATTGTTGATGTAGACATTCCAGCTGAGATTGTTGTCAACAATTACTCCTAGATTTCTGATATTATTAGATGTTGTGAGTGGTTCCTCTGAAGGAAGAGAGTATGGCTGTTTTAGCATAGTCTTTCTTCCAAAATGCATCAGCATAAAATTGTCCCTCATTTAATTGCATTTTGTTTTTATCTGCCCATTGACTCACAGCATGTAGATCAGACTGCAGTTCAGTTCAATCTTCTTCTCCATTGATAATTTTCTGGAGCTTGGAGTCATCAGCAAATATTTTCGCTTTGCTCTGTTTTATGATGCTGCAAATGTTGTTTATATATACTATAAAGAGAAGCGGGCCCAATACAGTTCCCTGAGGTACACCACTGGTGACTTTGCTGTATATATAATATATACATACAAATGCATATAATATATAAATACATATAATATATGTATATATAATAGGATGAATCTATATTAAATTCATTTGTTTTGTTCATTGCACATCCGTAACCGTTACTTGAAACAACCAATCAAACAGATCTGTGTTTCAAATTTTATATTACTTTTGATTGCATTGTCATTTCTTTCCCATTTCTAACAAAACTGTCCAATGACCGGGAACATGAAACTCCGAGTAACAGTCTTTTGTTATATTTCTGCTGCTTTTAAATAAAGCATATTACTCTACCTCTGGTATCTGAGTACTCTTTTTTCCACTTTGTTGCACATTTTATGTGCTTACTCCGGTATATATATATATATATATATATATATATATAGACACACACATAAGAAATTACACAACCAGAACTGAGTGCCTATGCAACATCTTATGTGTTCACCAGAGCTTTCACATAATGTTTTTCTGGAGTGAGAAAAGTGCTTCAATATACTTTTGCAGTCATTCAGACACTCATGTACAAAATACACTTAAATATAAATATCAATTACCAGAATATATACCAAAGCTTAGTAGGGTTGTACATTACAAGGGTAATTATAGGGGGGGGGGGGGGCGCTTCTCTTTATAGTATATATAAACAACATTTGCAGCATCATAAAACACAGCAAAGTGAAAATATTTGCTGATGACTCCAAGCTCCAGAAAATTATCAATGGAGAAGAGGACTGAACTGAACTGCAGTATATATATATAAGTCCTGGTAGGGTGTAAAGTGAGGGTATTTCAAGGGAAGCACTTGATCCAAATACTGGGCTAGCAACACTGTCAAGTTCCAGGTCAAAGATGGAATTCCTTCCGTGTAGAAAATCCAACTTTCACAATGATTACACCATAAAGTGCAGGTTGGCGAAGAATCCAAATATAATCCAAATGATAAGAAGAAGGCAAAGAAAGAATTTTCTTTGTCTTCTTATCATTTGTGTATATATATATATGTGTGTGTGTATATGCATATGTGCATGTGCAATATATACATACACACACACACACACACACATATATATACACATATGAATATCTGTGTGTGATACTTTTTACATGCTTTTGCTACTAGCTGCTATGAGTGGGTTGAATAAATTATTTAGTCATTGTTTTCCAGCTGTATACCCTCCCTGTAGTTAATCCTTCCTTATTTTTCAAGAGATCACTTACTTCATTTGTCTTTGATGGCAAAATACCAGTGGATGATTTGGTGACAAGAGCAATGACAACACCACCACCACTTGTGACTCATTATTTACAGAAAAGTGAAATATAAAGAAACACAATCAATCCCAGATGTACATGCACACTCACACACACACACACACACATATCTGTGTATGTATGTGTGATGGGCTTCATTCGCTTGCCATCAACTAAATTAACTAAGCTGGCCCAGGGCTTTTGTAAAAGACATTAACTCACACAGCCACTATTGGATCTGATCTCAAAAGTACATGTCATCAGGTGTAGAGTAGAAAAGAGCTGACTGCACTGGTGTGAGCAAGTGACATGTTTGAAGGATAAATGTTGCATAAGGAAATACCAATCCCTCCAAGTTTGTAGAACTTTTGAAAGAGAAAGAACAGGAAAGGTCTGAGACAAAGTGATAACAAATGATCTGAAGATGTTACATTTCCAAGAAGAGATGACAAAGGACTATACAAATTCACAATGCATGTTGTTGCAGAAGACCTGACCATCCATGTCAAAAACGTTGTCTAGCATAATGATAGTAGCATGAGGCTGAAATGCTTTGTATCCAGGCAAACCTACATTTGCCATCCACTTCTCTTGTTACCCCCTCTCAACTACCTATTGCATACCTGGTTCACTCTCCTACCTCTCTTTGTCACTCTCCTGCCTCTCTTTGTCATTCCCCTGCCTCTCTTTGTCATTCTCCTGCCTCTCTCTCTCATAATCTTCCATCTCTAGTTCATGGATATGAGACTGCATCAGACTGTATGTACACAGCAAATGCACTCTAACATCAAACTTTTCTACTTGCAGCCATCACTCTCCCTCCTCCAGGCTATTTCTATTGCCTGTTAACACCTATTTTTGCCCTTATCTCCCATACACAACACCACCCCATATCATCATGCAATTTCCATCATGTTGTTATTCTTTCATTCAAGTATGCCAACCTTTCTGATGTCTTTGCTGTTTTTTGGTCTGATATGAAGGGTTTAAATGCTAAAGTATTAAGGTATACCTGTATTTGAATATGCAAACTGTTCTGAACATTAGCATTAAATCTGAACATATAAAGATTACATGTGTTTTCTGTTTCCTATTTTTACTTGCTTCAGTCATTTGACTGCAGACATGTTGGGGCACTGCCTTGAAAGTTTCAGTTGAACAAATCGACACCCAGGATTCATTCTTGTTTTTAAGCCTTGTACTTATTCTATCAGTCTGTTTTGCTAAACTGCTAAGTTACAGGGACATAAATATGCCAACACCTGTTGCCAAGCAGTGGTGGGGGGACAAACACAGACCTAAATACACACACACACACACACACACACACACACATGTACACATGCACGCACATGCACATATATGTGTGTGTGTATATATATATATGTTTGTATATATATATTCAGCAAGATGCTTTCAGTTTCCATCTACAAAATCCACTCACAAGGCTTTGGTCAGCCTGAGGTTATGGTAGAAGACATTTACCCAAGGTGCTATGCAGTGGGGCTGAACCCAAAACCATGTGGTTGGAAAGCAAATTTCTTACCATACAACCAGATCTGTAGATTTCATATAGATTTCTATACATATACACATATATGAATATGAATTAGTTTTTATGGCAAAAAAATATATACTGACAGCTGGATTTAGCCAAAATTATCAAGCATTTGAGTAGTCACTACCAACAAGCCTACAACTGATAGCCAAAACTAGTCTAGTCTAATGATCCTAGAGATCCTCATGGGGTGGTTATCTCCTCTGTCATTGTATATATATATATGGTGCACTTCTTACAGCATTAAGAGTTTTTAACTCTTATTTCTAGTAATATAGGTGCTTCACACCCTCTGTCACAATTAGTCATGATAACATTTTTCCTTTATGGTATTATATTGCACCTAGCTGTTTATATTAATTTTTAACAAACATATTAGCATTTTGCTAAATCAGCCATAAATTTTTATGGTAAAAATATATATACTGACAGCTGGATTTAGCCAAACCACTGAGTGTTTGAATAGTCATTACTGATGAGCTTGCAAGTGATACTGAAACTAGTCTAGTCTAGTGATCCTAAAGATGCTCACAGGCTGTTATCTCCCCTGTCAGTTTCACCGTTAAGTGTTTTTAACTTTATTTATTGCAGTATAGGTGCTTTGGCATGTTCAGTTACAATTAATGATGATAACGTTTTTCCTATATGAATATACGTATGCATACATGTATATGAATGAACATGGGTGTAAATAGGGGTGTGTATGTTTGGGTGTTTGCTTATTTATATATGTATGCTTGTGTATGTAGACAGGTATGTATATGTATGTATATATGTGTGTGTGTATGCAAATGTAAGTGTACTGTATATACATATGTGTATGTCTGTCTGTGTGTACTTGTATATATGTATAAGCATATGTATATATATGTGTATAAGTGTCTCTATATAAATGCATAGATTTATATGTATATTGCGGTATATTTTAATGCACAAATAAACAAGAATTTATGCTGCTTGAGTGCTTGCTCATGTTTAGAGGTAGGTTAGCAAGAATACCTTTCTTAGATTGCATTTATTTAAGGATTTATTCTAACTTATTGATTATCTATTTCATTGATTTAATTAGGTGTCTTTTTTCTGCATATTATTTCATTTATTCAGTTACCCACCTATTTATTTAGTTACATATATTTACATATTTATGACACGAGTAAGTGTATATATTCTAAGTATGTATGTATTAACTTGACATGAAATGAAATTGTTTGATTATTCTATCTGCCTCTAATTCTTTGACAGCATATTTCATGGAGAAATTGCTAAGAATTAGATTTATTCTTTAACATTTGAAACTACCAAAAAATATGCTGGCATATCTTAACACTGTTTAGAAATCCAAAATATTGAATTATACAAGAGATAGTGAATTAGCAAAAGTGGAGTTTCTTTGCCAAACATGAAATCTGTAAACTCTAATTATTTGTTCTGTAGTAAACTTGCATAAAATTTGCTTTTGATTTCTGGTTTCCTTTATCTTTTCACTCAGCAGCTGTGCGATTCAGAAATCTGCTCCCCAACCACAAGGTTCCAGGTTCAGTTTTATTGCATGGCATCTTGGGCGAGTGTCTCTTTTTGATAACCTTGCGACCAAAGCCTTCTTAGTGAATTTGATTGACGGAAACCAAAACAAGCTAATTGTATGTGTGTGCATATTTATGTAAATGTGTGTATATCTACGTACACGTGTGTGTGTGTGTATGCCTCTGTATGCATATACTCTTTTACTTGTTTCAGCCACTTGACTGTGGCCATGCTGGAGCACCGCCTTTAGTCGAGCAAATCGACCCCAGGACTTATTCTTTGGAAGCCTAGTACTTATTCTATCGGTCTCTTTTGCCGAACCGCTAAGTAACGGGGATGTAAACACGCCAGCATCGGTTGTCAAGCGATGTTGGGGCGACAAACACAGACACACAAACATATACACACACATACGTATATATATATATATATATATATATATATATATATATATATATATACATATATACGACAGGCTTCTTTTAGTTTCTGTCTACCAAATACACTCACAAGGCTTTGGTCGGCCCGAGGCTATAGTAGAAGACACTTGCCCAAGATGCCATGCAGCGGGAATGAACCCGGAACCATGTGGTTGGTAAGCAAGCTACTTACCACACAGCCACTCCTGTTTGTCTGTGTAAGTTTTGTTCGTTTATATTTGTGCACTAGGAATATTGCAAGTTGTAAGTGGTATTTTCGTTGT
Source organism: Octopus bimaculoides (assembly GCF_046866305.1). NCBI lineage: Eukaryota > Metazoa > Mollusca > Cephalopoda > Octopoda > Octopodidae > Octopus > Octopus bimaculoides. Next base: position 60,354,099 of record NC_142930.1, read on the forward strand.
CAATTCTCCTGTCAACACTTCATTTGCATCTTTCAAGTTTACAAAGATTTTTGTTATATGACTTGCCTTACTCGAAAAAAATTTCAGTCCTTAGAGAAAACCTCAGTTCTGGAATTTAAATAGTTGTTGTGGATCTTTGATTTTAGTAGGATATATGTTCTTTCTGCTATTCAAAGGTTGCATTTCTTTGAAATATTCACGCATGACTATACTATCTCAAAGACCTTCAATTTGATACTGTACAGGATTTTGTTGTCCCTTGGTTTCCATTGTTTCATGAATTGTGTGCTATTGGGTTCACTGCTACTGTAGGACACCGAGGATAGTTGTGTCTTCTACTATAGCTCTGGGTTGGCCAAAGCCTTGGGTGTAGGTTTTCAAGACAGAAACTGGAAGAAGATAATCACAGGTGTGTGTGGGGGGGGGGGGGGGGGTCATATGTGCATTGTAAATAAACATTACCATCATACAAGTGGTGCCATTCATTTGCAGTCTTCCTTTAAAATAAAACAATCTCTGGATTACTCTCTGTTTGATTGCCTGTACCAGTGGATGATCTTAATAAAGCATCCCCGAGGGTTAACACCTGAAATGAAATTATTATGCATCTATACATACAAATGTGTGTGTGTGTGTGTGTGTGTATGTATGTATGTATATGCACATGCACACACACACACATTAATGTTTGTTTTCATGTTATAATAAAACAATTTTACATTAAATTGAAGGATTACTGACTACATACGGTAGAATACAAAATTGTATTACTTAACAAAAATACTATTGACAATGACTTTGAAGTTTCAGCTAGCTAAGCTGTGTGTGTCTGTGTGTCTGTGTCTGTGTACTTGTAATAGTTATAGATGGTTATTTGCTGGTTATTTGCTGGTCATTCATGTTTATTCTTATTTCCTGGTCAGCAAATCACATAACTCATTGCTTTCAAAGACACGTAAACTGAATTCTCCCTTAATTGAATAACAGGAATGTGTTAATGACAGGATTGGAATTCAAACTATAAAATAATGTCTGAATAACATGTAATCATCTAACCTGTGTTAGTACGGAAATGCAGAATAAAAGGAATAAACAAATGCATGCATGTATGCATTTTCCCATCCATTCATACATACAAGATCATAGTTCTGACATCCTTAATGTCATCCCCAATTGCATGTGACAGCTAAAAGTTTTTTCATTCACACATACACATGCACAAACATTCACACACAAACACACACACACACACACACACACAAACACACACACACACACACACACACACACACACACACACACACACACACTCAGCTAATTTTATCAATCGGCTTTGCATACAAAAGTATGGGGGAAAACCTTGTCTTGGCGCTTACCAGAAGGGCTGGTAGGCAATGGCTCTCTTAATGGTAAATGCAGCACATAAACCACCATAGATATATGAAGTGGACATGATATAAGAGTATCTCAGCAGGTAGACAGTTGGGCTGCGATATGTGGGCATGGCATAACATCCTTTCACTATCAGATTTAACAACCACAAATACTCCTTTGATTTTCTGGAGACGTGAAGTATCACAGCCCAGGCTAGGTATATATGGCTGTTGAAAGAAAACACCACAGATTACAGCATCAAGTGGTGAATATTGGAGAGGCACACGCCTTACGTCTGTAGAAGTAGGAAGTGCAGGCTATGCTTGAAGGAAAAAAGAATTATACTAATGTCTCTCTTCACCAGGATACCTACCTAAACTGCAAAAGCATGATTTTCTGATCCTGCCTACATGAAAAAAAATATGTGCCCTGATACTTGTAGACTCCACATTATGCATAAACATTAAAGCTTCCATCATTAGTACTTCTCACTACCAAAGTCTGAGAGTTTGGCACAAGATTTATGACACCCAACATTTTACTTACAAATGCATACATATATATGTACACGTTCACGATTTTAAGGGATCACTCAGCCCAGTCACAAGCTCTCATGTACAAAACTGACTGGTAAAATCAGTTGAAATGGATCTATAATAATGTATTGTGTAAATAATAATATATGTGTTTGTGTGTGTATGTGAGTATATTCATGTAAGTAGATTGGTAAGTTGGTGGGTAGATAGGAAGATCCATAGACTATATAATACATATATATGCATGCATAAATATATATATATATATATGCACACGTTCTGTATTTATATGCATATCAATAAATAGGCTAAATTACATAGTATGTATATATTACAGTTCTATATTTAAGAGATGAGGAATTATGTACATTATTTACATTTGACAGATATTTGTCCTCATCATGTTTGTTGTTAGCATGTTTCAGCTGATATACCCTCCAGCTTTTATCAGGTGTCTTGGGGAAATTTCGAACCTGAGTTCTCATTCCTAAGGTATTTTTCGATGTTATTATTATTATTATTATTATTATTATTATTATTATCATCATTATTATTCTTCAGGACACTGCCTGGAATCGAACTTGGAATCTTGGTGTTAGTGGCCCACACCCTTAACCATTACGCCATATGCCAGTGGGCATATGGCGTAGTGGTTAAGAGCGTAGGTCACTAACTCCAAGACTCCGAGTTTGATTCCAGGCAGTGACCTGAATAATAATAATAATGATAATAATAATAATAATAATAATAATAATAATGACGATGATAATAACATCGAAAAATACCTTAGAAATGAGTATCCAAGTTCGAAATTTCCCCAAGGCACCTGATGAAGGCTGGAGGGTATATCAGCTGAAACATGTTAACAACGAAGAAGATGAGGACAAATATCCATCAAATGTAAATAATGTATGTATACATTGTAAAAATATGTGTATGTCTGTGTGTGGGGGGGGGTGCATGTCACATTTGCGAGTAAACCTTATAAAGTCCCAGAGTAATGTCTTGTGGCCCATAAAACTGCTACTTTACAAAAAATCTTACATATAAACTGAGAAAAATAGAAAAAGATTTGAAATAGAGAGAATAAAACAAAGGGGACAAAAAAAGAAATAGGAGAGGAAAAGGAGAAAAAGAATAGAGAGTAGAAAAAAGAAAAGAAAAAGAAAACAAATAAGCAAAAACCAAGTGTACACATACAACATACTATCTCACACACATGTAGATTATATGTGTGCATGTGCATACATGTTATATATGTGAAATCATAGTCATAGCCAATGCTGGTGAAACATAGAAGGTGCCACTGTTGGTGACACATAGAAGGCACCTGTGCCAGTAACATGTAAAAGGTACCCATGCTGGTGACACATCAGAGGCATCAATGTCAGTGATGCATTAAAGGCACCCAGTAGGCTCTGTGGAGTGGTGGGTTTCCATGGTATCCAGACATAGAAACCGAGCCAAAACAAACTGGAGCCTGGTGCAGCTCTCCAGCATACCAGTTCCAGTTAAACAGTCTAACCCATGGAAAATAGATGCTAAATCATGATGATATAAATGTGTATATATATATATATATATATATAGAGAGAGAGAGAGAGAGAGAGAGAGAGAGAGAGAGGGGGAGGGGGATATTAATATTTCTGAGTCTCTCTAAAGGAGACTACGGCAGCGGTACTAGATATTAATCGTTATCGCCAAGCCAACATGGCAGTCCAGAAAAATAAGATGAATGCTGCTGTTGATTTGCTCCAAGAGGCCATCGCTTCTAGCTAGTTATGTGACACACAAACCTGTGTCCTTTATAACCTTCGAACAGGGGAGGTCAACGCTTCCCCTTGCTGGTCTGGCATCTCCTTTAGAGAGACTTAGAAATATTAATATCTCTATTTCTGAAAACCAGTAGATGTATTCCACTGAAATTAGGTAAATAATCCTTTGTACAGACGGTCAGTAGCGATGCCTGCTGGGTTCAGCTGCTCTACATTGATAAGGGGCAATACCCCAAAACTAGTCTGTAGATGCCAGACCAGCAAGGTGAAGCGGCTGACCTCCCCTGTTCGAAGGTTATAAAGGACACAGGTTCGTGTGTCACATAGCTAGCTAGAGGCGATGGCCACTTGGAGCTAATCAACATCAGCATTCGTCTTATTTTTTAGACTGCCATGTTGGCTTGGCGATAACGATTTATATATATATATATATATATATATATATATATATATATAAATCGTTATCGCCAAGCCAACATGGCTACAAGAAAAAATCTGGGCTAGTCAAGTCTGGGGAAGCACCGCCTTGGCAATTGCATTGTTTCTTTTGCAGTATGAGCAGTTGCCCCATCTTGCTAGAACCATGTGTGAGGTCTACTTTGAATGGCTGGGTGCAAAAAGGTCTCAATCATGGATACCTGAAAGTGGGGGTTTATGCCAACAAATCAGAGACCCTGGTACAACTAAAGAAGAAGATAAATAGAGAAAGCAGAGAAACAGGGTCTGAAACTCTTGAGGGTGTTATGGTGCAAGTTTTGGCAAAATCACAGCCATGCAAAGCCGAAAATAGCTGCCATGTAAGCAATGTCATTTTTCATATGTGATGTAGCAGTGTTGCAAAATTTGACTTGTGCATATTAATTTCCATTATGTTCTTCATATTGTATCAAAATTTCATGCCTTAATTTGTAAAGCTAAAGAAGTTATTAAAAATTGAAACCCATCAGTGACTTTGGGACATCGTGTGTATATATACATACATATATACACATACATACATATATATATATACATATATACATGTATGTATCTTATATACTTGTATATACACCAGATGGAGTACTTTTTCGTTGATCATTCTAACACAGGATAGTACGTTACACACACACACGTGTGTATATATATATGTATATATATATGTATATATATATATATATATATATATATATAAATTAAACAATTGGGATCTTTCTGATTTAGATCCAACAATTGTTTTATAGACCAGTTTACTTGTGCTATTTTGGGGGTAAAGGAAGTGTATATCTTCTCTGAGGAGCAGTCAACAAAGCGTGAAATAGTCCATCAAGAGAAGACACCCTCTCTCTTCTTCCGCCCATACATAAATAGCATGAAAAATATGTTCATATTCTTATTTAACCTACAGGATGGAATTGTAATATTTAATTTTAGTTCAATCATTGTGTCTCATGCATTGTCATGCACAAAATAGATATTTTATTGTTTAATGTGCGTGCGTGTGTGTGGGCATGCATGTGTGTCACTGTCAGTGATGACCAAGGACATGACACAAGAGAGACAGGACACAAGAGAAGACAGGACACAAGAGAAGACAGGACACAGTCTGTCCAGCTGTGGTCAATCAATCTGATATGTGCTCGGAAGGCTCTGTCACAGGTCTGCATGGAATGAAGCAATGAGTTAGCTCTAGACTTGCACAGTTCATGTTTTCTTTTTTTTTTATGTCCCCCGCCCTGCAATTCTGTTCTGTTCATAGGAGGTAGCACTTCTGCTGGTGCAGCTTCTCTAGGCCAGATGTTCTTTCACAGCTGTCAGTAGGGGAGGGGTATCTCAAAAGTCTTCAATGAGGCTTCGAGTGTGTCCTTGAAATGCTTTCTCTGTTGATCTTGTGTGCGCTTGCCTTCTACCAGTTCACTGCAAAACAGTCTCTCGGGGAGTCATGTATCAAGTATTCAAACAAGACAGCCTGCTCACCCGACTTGCTCTCTTCTCAGCAGATCAAGCAAATGCTTGACAGATCAGCTCAAGAGAGGACCTCTGTGTCTGGAACCTTGTCTTGCCAGGTGATATTCTACAGCTTTCTCAGGCCATTCATGTAGAAGTGTTTTAGCTTTTTGACACGGTGTTCATAAACTGCCCCTGTCTCACAGGCATACAGTAGAGTAGGTAGTACAACTGCTTGATACACCTTCAAATTAGTGGCCAGCCTAATATCTCCCCTCTCCCACAGTGATTCACATAGCCATCTGAATGCTGAGCTTTCCTTGACGATGCACATGTCAACCTTATCATCAATGTTCACAGACCTGAAGAGTGAACTTCTGAGGTTCATGAACTTATCAACACCCTTCAACAGTGATAGCTGGTTCTGAGGATGGCTTCTGCATGGAAAATGTCTACTTTAGAGTTAACCCCTGCATGTTATGATGCAATCATTATCAGTAGAAAATAACACCCTGTACTCTTTGTAAAGTGTTTGGCACATTTGTATAACAGTGACCTTTTGACTCCTGAAACCCTGTCACACTGCCCAACCCATGCCAGTATGTAGGGTGGACATTGAAAGATGATATGTATTCATATTTTTGTGTCAGAACAATTTCAGAGATATTTTCTAAATTGGAGTAGGGAACATTTGCATACAGCTTTTCCAGTTTGATATAAATAATCCAACAAGATATCGAAAAGAATGTGTCCCACACACTGACACACCCACACACGCATGCCCCCCCCCCCCCACACACAAATGCATGGTCAATGAAGGAAAGAACATGGATGAAATAGAAATTTGTGTATCGACATTATACAGTATAGAAGTAAAGGCAAATCACATAAGAAAATGCATTTACTGAATTCCAATCAATGAAATTGAATATTTTTGTTTGTATTGAAAGAAAGGAAAAATGTTCAATAATCAGAAAATTAAGTACAGAAATATTTGATAAAATACCATATACAATTTTGCTTATGCAGTTCGTCTCATAGCCATGTAATACACCTAGTTTATTTGTTATGTTTGTCAACTAAGCTATATTTTAATACCATTAATAAATTTTCCCCATAAATCCAAAAATCAGTATTGCAAGTTTTCAGAATGTGGTATTTTGAGTTTTCTGCCTTACAAGTTTCCAGTATTCTGATTTTATGGTTAATTAAATTTGGCTATCTTGCATTCAGCCTTATGAAATAATCATAGAGGGTTCCATGAGAACAAAGCAGCAACTTGTTTACAGATAAGAAGGGGAGATAATTTCTAAAAGACAATTTGTCAGATAACAGCAGCAAGCTGAACATGTTTCTGCCTCAGTAGACATCAACAGTACAGCCACTGTCCATCTTTAACAGCAGTAGAGAGGATACTTATACGTACACTCAAACGAGTGTGTATATAAGTCTGTATATATATATGCTTGCATGGATATGTGGGTGTCTAGCATATATGTAAAGAATATCTTTTATCTTTTACTTGTTTCAGTCATTAGACTGTGGGTCTGAATGGGGTATCACCTTGAGGAATCAACCCAAGTACTTTTTTAAAAGTCTAGTACTTATTCAATTGGACTCATTTGCCATACTGCAAAGTTATAGGGATGTAAACATACAAATGCTGGTTGTCAAGCTGTGGTGGGGACAAAACAGGTGCAAACACACACACACACACACACATATGTAAATATAGATATACTGGGCTTCTTTCAGTTTCTGTCTCCTGAATCCACTTACAAGGTTTTGGTTGGCCCGAGGCTATAATAGAAGACACTTGTCCAAGGTGCCATGCAGTGGGACTGAACCCAGAGCCATATGGTTGGGAAGCAAACTTATTAAAACACAATCACACCTGCACCTATGTAATATATGTGTATGACTTTATGTATATATTTATGCACGCACACATATATATATATATCATCATCATCATCCACTTTCCATGAAGGCTACATCAAGCTTTAATGTAAGATTTGACATGGTTTCTACAGCTGATTGCCATGTTACTTCCAAGATAGAAGAAAAACAGGGAGATAAAAAGAAAAAAAGCTCCTACTATTAAATGTGGTGTGTTTGAAAGGGAGAGGTGGTTTTAAGCCATATATTGAAGAGTTAAAGTAAGAACAAACACAGGTGTCTTGCTGCAGAGGAGATCCATGGCTTACTCCAGTTATAAATAGAGGTGGATAGGAGTTGCTAAGAAAGAGATAAAAGGAAGTAGTAATGGAGGTCCAGATCAAACTCTCGATGTAGATGAGCATAAGAAAGGATATGGAAAGTGGGTTATGGGAAAGAAGGGCAGTGTGGCTGCTTTCATAGAGGGCAAAAGAGGAGTAACAGTTGGTGAAAGGTGGTGGTGGGGGGAATGCAATGCTTGATAAATAAGAGTGGAGGTACAGTTGAGAGAAATACCACAATGGAGAGGTGTAAGGTGAGAAATATGGGAGTGGTTCAGGGAGGAGAATAGTCCTAATGGACCATGCTGATGAGTACAAATGAAAATTTATGCTCAGGGTACAAGAGCTACAAGTTCTGTAGCAATTCATCATAAATGCTCTCTTTTTTTCCTGGACTCTTGATGGCATTTTCACATCTAGGTAGCTGACCTCTACAACAGTGCTTCATGTTTGTTCCCTGTCCCACAAGATCTGGTCTGTTGTGTTTGCACCAGATTGCTGTTTTTATTGGAGCATTCCACCAGTATTCTTTATTTTTAAAGGTATAAATATGTTCTGGTTGCGGCAAGTTTCATGTATGTATCTGTCAGAGCAATCCTTCCTGCAAATAACTCTGTAAATAGTTTTTGCAATTATATCATGCCTCAGGGACAGATAGTATCTCATAGACATTTTGGAGCAACTTCTGGTATTATTTTCTGCACTAATATAGCAAAGCCAACATTTTTTACCACAACATGGCAGTTTGGTGGTATCTTTGTCCCTTTTATTTATCAGGAATTTAGTAGCTATCTCTTGTTCCTCGATAGCAAAGCATGTCCTTCTAGGTGGGATGTAATGTATCTGCTGCAGATCCAAGAAAGGCTACCCTTCCTGTTGATACTGTTGTTCTCCTCTAGCTTATGAGTTGTGTACCCATACATTGTTTTTTGCTAGTATGATTGTGCTTCTTCTCCAAGCTTCTGTTTAGGTAGGCCAGTCCACCCTCCTTTGGCTTACATGAGACAGTTGTACTCTCAGGGTATCTAGTCAGGAATTTTTTCCCTACTCTGCTCTGAAGATGTTGTTGCTCTCACATTTTCATATGCATATAATGTAGTCATTTCTTTCTTTAATGTATGTTCAGTAGGTATTGTCTGTGTGATACAATGCATCATTCAAAGGCTGTTTGTACTGACATTATGTCTCTACCACCATCTCTTCATCTCATATTGATCCAGTTGATGTTGCTTTTGATGTGGAATATACCAGTGGTGGTCAGTACCTTTCTAGTTGTGATGTCCAGCTTGTGGATCTTGTCAAGTGTCCAGACTAATATACCAATGCTGGTACTAGTACTGCAACTGCAAACGCATTGTAAGATTTGATCTTTTTACATGCACATAGTTCTGAGTTTCCTATTTTCCAGATTCTGCAGAAGAATTCTTTTGTTATTCTGGATTTAGTCACAACACTAATGTGTGCAAAATTCTCATCACTTCTGAAATACTTGTAGTTTTCATTATTAGAGATATGGGAGATAAACAAGCCATTGATGCTTATGTTCTCTGCCTGGTCAACAATCCTTCCATGGTCGACTATCATGCATGAACATTTATCTTGTCAAACCCCATTTCTAAATCCCATAAAAACGTTGTAACTAGTTGTAATTGTCTCTTGATGATGTTCATGTTTATAGCTTTAGGTCATCAACAAAAATTGTGTGGCTGACATTAATTTTATTATTTTCTTACCTATGTATGTATGTATGTATGTATGTATGTATCTGTGCAGATTTGTATGGTTTGCTTTATGTATGCATTCTCATGCACTTAGTTGCATATCTAGACATGCTCATATATATTTAAATAATAAACTTTTGGAAAGTTTTACAGATTTTTACAGTTTCAGCGATGGTTGGATCGGTAGTCTTCGAATTAGCTTTCTCCTTTCTGGTTTTCAGAAGCTTAATTTCTCAAGATTGGTATTTAGGCAGTGTATACTCTTTACTTGTTTCAATCATTTGACTGCGGCCATGCTGGAGCACTGCCTTTTAGTTGAGCAAATCGACCTCAAGAATTATTCCTTGGAAGCCTAGTACTTATTCTATCAGTGTCTTTTGCCGAACAGCGATACTGGGGGGACAAACACAGACACAAACATACACACACATACATATATACGATGGGCTTCTTTCAGTTTCCGTCTACCAAATCCACTCACAAGGCTTTGGTCGGCCCAAGGCTATAGTAGAAGACACTTGCCCAAGTGTGTTATATATAAGTTAGGCAGTGTGTTACAATAATTACAGGTATAAACCTGAATTTATAATCTGAATAGAGTAACTGAAGATTTCTCAATAGTTCAGCGTAGGTAGTCTCTTTTGCACTGATCTTCAACTTTATGTTAACATCTGCAGAGCAGCTGATTTCCCCAACTGTACACAGTTTTTCCTCTCTATCCCAAATCATTATATCAGGTCTGTTGTGCTTACATTTTATTGAAATCTTCACTGGGACATTTCACCAGTATTCCTTTTTATTATGAGTGGCTATGGTATGTATGTATGTATATATGTATATATGTATGTATGCATGCATGTATACACGTATGTATGTATGTATGTATGTTTGCATGCATGTATGCATGCATACACGTATGTATGTATGTATGTATGTACTGTATGTATGTATATATGTATGTATGCATGTATGTATGTATGTATGTAATGTAATGTATGCATGTATGTATGTATGTATGTATGTTTGCATGCATGTATACACATATGTATGTATGTATGTATGTAATGTATGTATGTAATGTATGTATGTATTATGCATGCATGTATGTATGTATGTATGTATGTATGTATGTATGTGTGTGTGTGTGTGTGTGTTTCTATATAAATAATGCAATCAAGTGACAGAATCAGTAAAGGTGTGGCAATATTGGTTCTAGTTCTTATGTACCATAGCCAACTTTTCCTTTTATTCCCTCAGGATGAATTAATGTAGCAATCCACTACAATGCAGTCTTTTCTCCATGCAGCTTTCACATGTTAGACACTGTTTGATCAGAAGTAGTAGAGCTGATATCAAAATGGGCACCAAAAGCCAGTAGTGAAAATTAAATATATACTGATTCTTTGCCATCATCAGTTGCATGTGACAAGTGCAGTTTCTCCATTCACAAACACACACACACACATTCACACGTGCATGCTCATGCACACACAAGCAAGCATGCACGCACACATAGCTGCTAATCTCCAGATGATTTAGATTTGTGCCCTAGTTTTGATTCCCTTCTGTAGCTCCTCCACATGCTCTTTTAATGCCTTTTTAAGCTCATAAACTCCATAACTCTTGCTAAGCCTTCCCCACTATCACTTCATTGAACACAATAAGCTTGATTATGCATTCAAGGATACCTTCAATATTGAAAGGTCATGTAATTAACTAGCTCCATTAATGCATCAGCACATTATTTATCCTTTACTATGTCACACATGCACACACAAATAGTTTTCTGTTTTAATATAAAATGGGTTTTGGTTTAAATTATTCTGGTGTTCTATGTATAGCATTATACAACAGTCAGCTGAAAAGTTCATAGGCTGACCGAGACACTCTGGATGGAATGTGACCAAATGAGGTTTATTTTTCAATATAGTCCCCCCCTGTTGCCCACACACTTCTTCCATCAGTGTTGTAGTACTTGGATCCCATTGGTGGAGAAGCTTTCATGCTAATGGTCAAAAATGTCAGCCACAGCAGATATGAAACCATCATCAATGCAATACTGGTTCCCAGCCAAGTATATTTTCATCTTTGGGGAACAGATGATAGTCAGATGGATCCAAATCAGGTGAACAAGGGGGTGATCAACCAGTATAAAGCCACAGTCACAATGGCAAATTTTGCCCATTTTCAAGAGAAGCCACTACTAGTTAGTTATGAAGTGTTTTTTGAACAGATGTCAGTTTATCAAGAGAGAAACAATGCAGTTATTAATAAGAAAATTTGAAATTGATATATGCAAAATTTCACAGCTCTAGCATCACTCCTTCATAGTCAGCCTAAGAACTTTTCAGCCCACCCTCATAAAATATTTTTGATGAATTGTAATAAAACTTGTGATTGATCTCGAAAAGGAAAATATTGTAAAGGCGTGAACTGATTGAATGCTTGATGTACGAGTGAGATATACGTGGTGAAGGCAATCACAGCATTTAATCAAAGTGAGATAGATATGTCATGGCAAAGTAATGATGAAGTAAGTATTGGGTTATTGATGAAACAGTGATGACAGTAGTTAAAGGAATTGCCAGATAGAAATTGAAAATGAATTGCCATTTCAGAATAGGGGAAGTTGATGGGTTCTTTCTTTCTTTCTTTCTTTCTTTCTTTCTTTCTTTCTTTCTTTCTTTCTTTCTTTCTTGTGTTGGTGGTGGGGAATAATCATGTCTTAACAATAAAATGAGAAATTTATGGGAGAATGTGATTTGAAGAATATTTGCGACATATGCGAGATTTAGAGAAAGGTTAAAAAAAAACCCCACCTCACTTGGTTTAGAAACTGAAATAACTTTGGTCAAGCATTATACCTTGAGCTAGAAAGACAAGAAATAGAATTAAGATAAAGTTACCAAAAGTGGATTGTTTTGAAACTGTTTCAGCCTACAAAAAATTTCCAGCTGTTTCTTTATTCAATTGTTGTTCACTATTCTAAGGTGACGAACTAGTAGAAACGCTAGCATGCCAGGTGAAATGCTTAATGGTATTTCGTCTGTCTTTACATTCTGAGTTCAAATTCTGCCAAAGTCAACTTTGCCTTTCATCCTTTCGGGATCGATTAAATAAGTACCAGTTACACATTGGGGTCAATGTAATTGATGTAATCCCTTTGTCTGTCCTTGTTTGTTCCCTCTATGTTTAGCCCCCTGTGGGCAATAAAGAGATTAATATTTCGTCTGTCTTTATATTCTGAGTTCAAATTCTGCCAAGGTTGACTTTGCTTTCATCCTTTTGGCGGGTTGATACATTAAGCACCAGTTTGTACTGGGGTTGACCTAACCAACTGGATCCCTCCCTCAAAATTTCAGACCTTGTGCCTAGAATAGATTTTAAAATATTAATTCGGGAGTTATCACTAAGATATTTACCACTTCTGAGGTTCCACTTGCTATGAAATATATGTTCCCGGATCTTATCTACACCATTCTTTAACTCTTGGGTGTGTGTGTATATATATATATATATATATATATATATATACATACAAAAATAAGAGGAATGACCAGCAAAAGTGGACTCCTATATGCTACGAAGAATATGTTCTCAGAAAAAATTTTGCGACACAACAGACTGTAAAAGGGCAAGACAAATGAAAAAATACTAAATAAAAAAACGATTAACCTACGTACCATGGTTTCACCTGTTAATATTTACATAAGTAAATATCGGCAAGATCATCAGCGTAGTCTGTCGATTTATAAAATATAATTTCCAGAACTACACACAGGACGTCCGCCCGAGGGAAATTTATTAACTACAGAGTTATTTCCGGACTTAGTGCGCCAGATTGAAGGCATTTGAAAGGATACACTGAATCTAAATAGTAGAACTCTACACGTGCTCTCTTTGGGGTAAAATGTAAAGCTTTGTATAAGCTTTGTTGTGTTAAAGAATGGTTATCATAGTTGTATTAAAATACAGTTATACAGTCTTTGATAATGAGAAGATAATGCTAAAAAATAGAATCTTTGACAATGATAGGAAAATGTTAAGTTTACATGAAAGTGTTCAAAATAGGTAGTAAAATAAATTTATAATTATTTTAAGTTCATCAAAAATCATGGTTGTATAGAAGCATGTATAGAGTAGGTATCATATTTAAGTATTTATACAGAATTTTAGGGGAATGACCAACCCTTCCATCCTTCATCTCGTGTCTTGTAGTGTGTGTATAAGAAATATTTACTATTTTTAGAAATAGTGTGGGAGGCTGGTTGGTAGGGGGAGTGTTGTGGAATAAAAATGATTTTTTGAGTTTCTGGGCTAGTCTATCATCGTTCAGTGGTTTTTGGGACTGGTCTTAAAGTTCAAAATGGTGTGAATGTGCATGTGTCTCTGTGCACGTTTCTATGTGTGTGTATATATATGTGCGTTTGTTTGTGTGTGGGGAGCTTTTTTGATTGGTCTTAGAGTTCAGTGTGGTGGGTGTATGGGTCTGTGTTTGTGTTTATTTTATATTTAGCAGGGTGGTGCATGTATATGTGTGCACATTTGTGTGTGTATGCGTGTGATTTGTATTTGTCAGGGTGCTGTGTGTACGCATGTGTGTGTACCTGTTTGTGTGCGTGTGTTAGTATGATTCCTTCTGCATATATGCTTCTATACAACCATGATTTTTGATGAACTTAAAATAATTATAAATTTATTTCACTACCTGTTTTGAACACTTTCATGTAAACTGTTTAAATAAAAAGCCCCTCTTAACATTTTCATATCATTGTCAAAGCCCGTGGGAAGATGAATGGAAGCATAATATCACCCCCTCAGAACGTCCATATATATATATGATAGAGCTTGTGCTGGGATCATTGGTGTCAGTGTTGGTATTTCCACCACTATTGCTGCTGCTGTTACTGTTGATGTTGTGGGATGATCCATTGCTGTTATTACTATGGTCGCTAGACCTGGGCATCACCACAGCCTCATAGATGACTCTGTCAACTTAGCACTGGCACTCCCCTGCCTCTGGACATACATTGTACACTCTACAAGAGCAACTGGCTTCCTCTTTTTATGGGTGTTAGCTAATATACTTTACATGTTGGATGTGCAACTAAAGGAGACCTTTAAGTTGTGCCTATTGAACAAACATCAATACCTATGTGTCTGCATGAAGTGTTTGTCCATTAACCTGAAGAATATTCTTCACACACAAGTCTTGACATTGAGTGAGAAGATTGGGGCAAACCAAATGATGTTCTGGCGGTGCTCCCTTTTGTGGATGCTAGGGCCCAGCATGTAGGAGATACTGTCCTTAAAACCCACTGAACACCAGTGCTTCATTGTAGCAGTGGGGCTATGAGAATTTCTTGACTTGAGGATAGATTTGAGATTCTCTTGCTGACACCCTTCACTAGGTTCTTGAACACAATATAAAACCAAAAAGGTAAAATTCAATTGTCACTAATTGTGACTGATAGTGCAGAGTAGCATGTACATCATTAGAAATAAGAGCTGAAAGCCCTTATAGTCACAACAAACATATATCTATGCACTGACAGGGAAGATAACCACCCCACAGTAAGCAAGATCACCATACTAGTCTAGATTCGCTTAGAATTAAAGTGAATCAATGGTAACTACTCCATTACTGGATGGTTTGGCTGAATCTCAGCTGTCAGTATCTAGTATTTATCATATGAATCTGTCTGATTCATCAAAATGCTAGTGTGAAAATTATAAAATAACTAGCAGAAATACCCGGCTTTGCCCGGGTTAAAGAGAATAATGAAATCTAAAAACGCCGTCTAGACTACGCAACCCTCAACTGTTAGTAGCTACGATACCATATTTCTACATTAATAACTCTCCAATCCATGCCAGCATGGAACATAGACATTAAGTGGAATGCTAGAAGAAAGTTTTCAACTCATATGTATATAAAGTAAATACACGTAATTCAGAAACACGTTTTGTGTATTTTATTTCATAACCAAACAAACAGGTACAGATTATAAATAATGAAAGACCAATTTTGGTGATTCATTTGACAGAGGTAGTAGAGAGACAATGCGATGATAAATCTGAGGTTGGATCTTGAAAGTTTGGATGAATGCTGCCTCAGTTAAATCTCTTGTGGTTCCAAATGATGTCATCTGTAGTACAGCGTCGTATTGTCTAATTTTGTTTTGCAAATGTTAGGAATCTTGGTCAGTTGATTGATGATAACAGTTTCTTCAATAGCTCTGGAGGTTGGGGATTGCGGAATTGTTGGGAATGTTTTTAACTTTGGTGTTATATGTATTGCTTGAATTTCTTTGACATATGAAATATATGTATTTTCACTGGGTTTGTAAAAGAGAGTTGTGTAGTTCTCGAGTTTTAGGGATTCACACAGACACACAGACAGACAGACACACATTCTCATCTTTATATATAGATATATATATATACACACACACACACACACACCCAAACACACGTATATATATGTATATCAATATAAATATATGAAAGTCAATGAAGTTTCGTAAATGAAGGTGATCATGTACATACTTTCTTGCTGTTGTGATTATAACACTTCATTGTAAACAATGTTCCTTGTTTTCCCTTGTGGAGCATATGCAAATAGGTTTTTTTGCTGCCCACTCTTGAGCAGCCAACATACAGTTGTCCATGTGAGAAGCAGGGCTCTTCCAAGAGAAGACCAGCTACAGACAGTGCTCATCTGTTATGTTCGGGTTAAAATTTCATCAACATCAAAAATATATGAATTTTCATGGGAGTTATGGCTGTTATGCATAGAATATAATTTCCAAATTGCAGACAAAATTTACAATTGATAAATGTCTTAGAACAACCAGTCTCTCATCTGGGAAGGCCTTGAAATCAATGTTACCAACTGGGGACTATGTGTGTCGCAGTGATAATAAAAAGACTCAAAGGAGGTCTGCAACGAAATAATTTTACTCAACACTTTGCAAGTGAATCAGTGGAGGCAAAGATGCGTCTCATTTATTTGACAATTTATGCACCACATTGCAGAAATCACAATGTAAGTATATCTGAAAGGGTAGTCTTACACTGTTGTACCGTTGAATTACAAATAATGCTCATCTATTATGTTAGGGTTAAAATTTCATCAACATCAAAAATATATGAATTTTCATGGGAGTTATGGCCGTTATGCATAGAATATAATTTCCAAATTTCATAAAGATCCATTCAGTACTTTTGACGTAGTTTTGGATAAGAAAACAAATGACTAATGTGTGTGTTTGTGTGCATGTGTATGTGTGTGATGGGTGTATATATGTATAGATATCTGTATGCATGTATATATATGTATATATGTATATATGTGTACATATTACATGTACATCTATATATATATACATCTACACATATGTATACATATACATGTATGCATATAGATCTATATCTATATGTATATATCTATATCTATATGTGTACATATACATCTCTCTCTCTTTCTCTCTGAAAGTATCTATCATTACAGTATCGAAATGTGATTGTTTCAGTTAGAGGAATAATGTGTACATATACATCTATATGTATACATATACATCTCTCTCTCTCTCTCTCTCTCTCTCTCTCTCTCTCTCTCTCTTTCTCTCTCTCTCTGAAAGTATCTGTCATTACAGTATCGAAATGTGATTGTTTCAGTTAGTGGAATAGTTTCATTTTTAAAGTGAAAGTATTTGACATGAGTGTTTTTGTTTCACTTTTGACACGTAATACATAAATAGTGGAGGAGATATTATGTTGCCGTGGGCTCGAACTCTGCAAGAAGTTAAACAATTTTTTTGACTAAAACACAACTGGAACCCTAAGTAAGGCATCTGTAAAATTTGAATGAAATTGGTTGCGTAGTTCTCGAGTTTTAGGGATTCACACAGACAGACAGACAGACAGACAGACACACATTCTCATATTTATATATATAGATGAAGACAGTTATATGCAATATAAAACCAAAAAGGAAAAATTCAATTGTCACTAACTGTGACTGATGGTGCAAGGTAGCACCTACATTGCTAGAAATAAAAACTAAAAGCCCATATAGCCATTTTGGGTTTTTCATTACTTATACCCACCGCAGTTATTTTATAATTTTCATGTTACCATTTTGCTAGATCAGCCACTGATTCGTATGACAAATACTATCTACTGACAGAAGAGATTTAGCCAACATCCAGTGATGGTTTGATAAGCTTTAATTCAAAGTGAAGCTAGACTAGTATGGTGATCTCACTCACTGTGGGGCAGTTATCTCCCCTTTCAGTGCATAGACATGTGCTTCTTGTGGCTACAAGGGCATTTAGATCTTATTTCTAGTTTTATATATATATATATATATATATATATATATATATATATGAATGTATTATCATCATCATTGTCATTTAATGTCTGTTGTCCATGCTGGCATAGATTGGATGGTTTGACCAGAGTTGCCATGGTAGAAAGTTGCTCCAAGCTCCAGTATGATTTGGCATGGTTTTTATGTCTAGATGCCCTTCCTAATGCTGACCACTTTACAGAGTGTACTGGGTGCTTTCACATGGCACTGCATAGGCTCCATAACATGGTACTGGCACAAGTGCTTTTTATGTGGCACCAGCACAGGACTCTTGGAAGCCAATCCTCTCTATGACAGGGACCGGCTGTGCACAAGTCACCCTGGTTTAATATATTACATTTTGAAGATATTTCTTCGATAAATACATTATAAAACATCAAATATTATTAAGTTTGAAAATGGAGAGATTCAATGGATATAAACTAATTCATTAATTAATTAAGATTGCCTACAATTGTTTCACTTCACACCCAATTTAAATTACAAATTGATCAGTTGAAATACTCCAACAGACTAAGCAGATGAAAGCGTGCTTATTGTATGTATGTGTGTGTGTGTGTGTGCATGTATTAATATCTTAATTTTTGTTTAAATACAATAATAATAATAATAACAATAATATAAATAATGAATTAAAGTATACAAGAATAAAAATAAAGTATAAAAATAAAGAATAATAATAAATAATGAAAAGAATGAAATATATTAATAATAATAGATAAATAAAATAAAGATTAAATAAATAGTCTGTTGGAGAATTCCAATTGAACAAAATGTAAACTCTGTAATGTCCATTTTGCCCTGAAGATTTTCCACCCAGGATACATAAAATGCAAACTTATATTATTATATATGTTTTGTAATTTAAATTGGGTGTGAAGTGAAACAAATGTAGGCAATGTTAATTAATTTATATCCAATGAATCATTCCATTTTCAAACTTATTAATGTGTGTGTATGTGTGCATGTGTGAGTGTGTGTCCATGTGTGTGAGCGTGTGTGTGTGCCTGCGTGTGTCTATGTATATATATATATATGTGTGTGTGTGTGAATATATATATATATATATATATATATATATATACATATATATATACATAGATGTATATATAATACATATATGTATATGTATATATATTTATTTATACTTGTGTATATGTAATAAAGTACTGGTGATCCCAAAACGAAGGTGGTATAGGTGTACACACTCAATAAGTGAGTGTGTGTGTGTGTGTGTGTGTGCGTGTAAATATGCACACACAAACATACACACACATATACATACATCTATACATATGTATGTCTTTGTTTATTGTTTCAAATTACATTTGCTTACTTTCGTACATCCACCCTGTATTGTCTTGTTTGCTTGAGCCCTAATTCTTACCCAAATCTTGCAGGTGCTACTGATATACAAAGTTCTCAGTCGTATCACTAAAGGTATGAAACTGAGTATTAGTATTTTTGGTCAATAACTGATGAAGAATTAAGATCTTTCTGTGTCTGTCCTATGTGTACGTTTTGTAGTATTTAATACATTTTTCATTTATTGAGCAACTGAACATCACGCATCGCGACTTTTGTGAATAGTAAGTTTATATATATATATATATATATATATACATACACCTATATGTAAATATGTACACACATATATATATGTAAATATGTACATATATATACACACCTATATGTAAATATGTACGTGTATATATATATGGTGGTTGTCTACTCCTTAAACAGAGTTTGACCACCTCCTGCACCTACACCTTAGCCCTTTCATGGCGTCTGATGTGGCTTTTTAAACCAGACAGTGTTTTGAAAAAATCACCCACACAGATTGCACCTCTGGTTTGCACTACCAATACCTGCAAGTAAGTTCTGCTCATTGTGGATCCTAACATGTCTTTTAAGACCCCCATTGGATTTGCACACCCTATATATATATATATATATATATATGTATATATATATATATATATATATATATATATATATATATATATATATATATGGCAAATGAAATACGGAAGATGGAATATATGAGAATTTATTATTAATCATGACAATTGTTTTGACACATCTAGCATCGATTCCTCAAGTCTTTGGTCGGCCCAAAGCTACCGCAGAAGACACTTGCCGAAAATGCCAAGCAGTGGGACTGAAACCGGAACCATGTGGTTGGGAAGCAAGTTTCTTCAACACAGCTACCCCTGCACTTATACATATGTGTGTATGTATATGTATGTAAATATATACATACAAATATACAAGTGTATATATCTGTATACATAGATACGTGTTTATATATACACACACACACACACACATATATATATATATATATATATATATATATATATATATATGTACATATATATATATGTGCATATATATATGTACATATATATGTATGTTTGCATATACATCTATATATATGTAAGTATATAAGTATATACATGTATATGTTTATATTATAGGAGAGCCTTTTAAGTGGATTATGGTAAACAGAAACTGAAAAAAGCCCATCACATGTGTTTGTGTGTGTGTATGTGTGCATGTGTGTATGTATGTATACACACACACATGTGTGTATATATATATATATATATATATATATATATATATACATATGGTGGTGAAGGTGCGTAGCTTAGTGGTTAGGGCATTCAGCTCATGATCATAAGGTCTGAGTTCAATTCCTGGCAGCACATTGTGCCCTTAAGCAAGACACTTTATTTCATGTTGCCCCAATCCACTCAGCTGGCTAAATTGAGTAGTACGTGTATTTCAAAGGGCTAGTCTTGTCACATTCTGTGTCACGCTGAATCTCCCTGACAACTACGTTAAGGGTACATGTGTCTGTGGAGTACTCAGCCACTTACACGTCAATTTCACAAACAACCTGGTCCGTTGATCGTATCAGCTGAGACCCTCATTGTCATAACCAACTGAGTGGTCCACACAAAATATATTTATATACACACACACACATTATACACATGTATATGTGTGTGTGTGTATATATGTGTGCATGTGTGTGTATACATGTATGTATATGTGTGTGTGTGTTTATGTGTGTGTGTGTATATATATATGAGTATGAGATGGAACTCTGTTTCATATCAGGTGACACTTGTTTTGTTGTTGGCACTCCGTCGCTTACGACGTCAAGGGTTCCAGTTGATCCAATCAACGGAACAGCCTGCTCGTGAAATTAACGTGCAAGTGGCTGAGCACTCCACAGACAAGTGTACCCTTAACGTTAGTTCTCGGGGATATTCAGCGTGACACAGTGTGACAAGGCTGACCCTTTGAAATACAGGTACAACAGAAACAGGAAGAAAGAGTGAGAGAAAGTTGTGGTGAAAGAGTACAGCAGGGTTCGCCACCATCCCCTGCCGGAGCCTCGTGGAGCTTTAGGTGTTTTCACTCAATAAACACTCACAACGTCCGCTCTGGGAATCGAAACCGCAATCCTATGACCGCGAGTCCGCTGCTCTAACCACTGGGCCATTGCGCCTCCGGTGACACTTGTAAGCAAGTGTTTTCATCATCTAATCTTCCATGAAAACACATTCAGTCATGGGGAAATATTATGTTGCTTGGAAACAAGTAAGGGTTAGTGACAGAGTTGGGGCAGCAAGCCATAAACAATCTACCTCCATGAAGAATACTGCATGACCCACGTCAGAATAGAATAGTAGAAACAACGATGATGTTGGTGAGGAGGATGATAGTGATGATGATGATGATGATGATGATGATGATGATGATATTGCTGATGATGAACAATAATGACCAGATGTACTTGGTTCGCAGCATCAGCACAAAATACAATTTTGTGCCAATAGATAAAAATATTTGGTCTTAATTAAGCATAATCTCATCATCATCATCAACATCATTGTCATCGTCGTCACCATCATCATCATCATCATCAGCAGCAGCAGCAGCATCGTCATCATCTCACCATCATCATCATCGTCATTTAACAATCACATTTCCATGCTTGCATGTGTTTGAACACAGTTCGTTGAGGCGATTTTTTTTTTTTTTTTTGCTGGATGCCTTTCCTGTCACCAACCACCACCTGCTTCCAAGTATGGTAATATTACCTGTGACCAGACATGTTTACACAAAAGACTAGAAACAAATGACACTGCTTGCACGACAGTGACATTCATTTACAACTAGCATATGACATCAAGGTAAAGACACAGTGACACACACATACATGCATACATGCTTGCATGCACACACATATATATACACTGTGTGGCACCTTGGACAAGTGTCTTCTACTATAGCCTTGGGGCCCACCAAAGCCTGGTGAATAGATTTGGTAGCCAGAAGCTGAAAGAAGCTTGTTGTATATATTTGTGTATGTGTGTCTTTGTGTCTGCGTTTGTCCCCCATCATTATTTGACAACTGGTGTTGGCATGTCTATGTCCCCATAAGACAGACAGTATAAGTACCAGGTTTTAAAAAGATATATAAATGACTACAGGGATCAATTCATTCGACTAAAAATTCAAGGTGGTGCCCTTTGCATGGCAGCAGTCTAGTCACTGAAACATGTAAAAGAGATAAGAGAGATATAAAAAAAAACAAAACAGGAATCTGTATTCACCATTACATATGTTTCATTTGCTAATAGGAATCACAGAATCGTACTTGTTGGGTAAACATCCAACGTGTGCAATTCTGTGATTCCTATTAGCAAATGAAACATGTGTAATGGTGAATAAATAATACCAGAAAATTTTCCAGATTCCTGTTTCTTTTTTTATATGATAACTTTGTAAACAATAATTCCAGAATCTTCAACTCACATCAATGCAATAATGACAATAACTACAGGCTGGATTGTAATACTGGAAAAAGCAGATGTACTTCAAGAGGACACACTCTGGATTTTAACCCTACATATATAATATACAGGGCTGGCCCTAGGGTTGCTGGCATCCTGAACTTTGTCCTGGCAAGCTGAACTTCAGTGTGTACAAGCTGACAGCCATGGAAATTTCCTTGCGCACCCTACCCCTTCCAGCACATGGTGCCCTGGGCGACTACCTGAACTGCCGGTACCTTGAGGCAGCCCTGATAATATATAAGTGTGTGTATATATATGGCTGAGTTCCTTTCGAGTGCTGGGCCTCATGGAAGCAAGTGGCCAAGTTCCTTTCAAGTGTTGGGCCTCACAGAGGCAATGACCAAGACCGTTGACATTATGTTGTGATTGAGAAGAAGACCCATCAAGCTGAGCAAAATCACAGTCATGGCAGATACCAGTGTCATGCAAATGGCACCTGTGCTGGTGGCATGTAAACGCACCCATTACACTTTCAAAGTGGTTGGCGTTAGGAAGGGTATCCAGCTGTAGAAAACCAAGCCAAATCAGACTGGAGCCTAGCACAGCCTTCCAGCATGCCAGCCCATTAAAACTGTCCAACCCATGCCAGTATGGACAACGGACGTTAAATGATGTTGATGATGATGATGATACATACATGGCACAGGTGTGACGTATGATAAGAAGCTTGCTTACCTACCACATGGCTCAGGCTCAGTCCCACTGCATGGCACCTTGGGCACGTATCTTCTATTACAGTATCAGGCTGGCCAAACCCTTGTGAGTGGATTTGGTAGACACAAACTGAAGGAGGTCCATCATATAGATATGTGTATGTGTGTGTGTGTGTTTGGCCCCTACCACTGCTTGACAACCAGTCCTGGTGTGTTCACATCCTCATGACTTAGTGGTTTGGCAAAAAAGACCAATAATATAAGTACCAGGCTTTAAAAAAAAAGTACTGGGATTATTTGACAAAAAATTCTTAAAGGCAATGCCCCAGTATAACTACATTCATGAAACTGAAACAAGTAAAAAAATACACACACACACACACACAATGGGCTTCTTTCATTTTCCGTCTATGAAATCCAGTCATAAAACTTTGGTTGGTTTGGGGCTATTGTAGAAGATACTTGCCCAAGATGCCATGCAGTGGGCTGAACTCAAAACCATGTGGTTGGGAAGCACACTTCTTACTACACAGCCGTATTAAATAAATTGCGGAGGAGAAATGAGAGATTTTTGTGTTTATGCTTGTTTAAAGGAAGGCAGAAATGAAACCATTTCATTCAAGACTCAAAACTAGGCTGCAGATTATAGTATCATGTCTACCAATGATTATTTAAAATTTGGAACAAAGCCATACGTTTTTGGTTGAGATGTCAATTAAATCGAAGCCCTGTATATTACTGGTACTTGCTTTATTACCACACCCCACAAAAAGAAAAAAAGAATTAAGGCCAAAGTTGTGACTTCAGCAGTATTTGAACTCAAATTTTATCACTGACCTAAAAATAATGATTTTCTAATTTAGTCACAATTTTGAGTGAGGGGTAAGCCAGTGACATTGACCCTATCAACCCCGAAAGGATGAAAAACAAAACTGACCTTGGTAAGATTTGAACTTGGAATATGAAAAGCCAGAAGAAATTTAACCAGGTCTCTTTTGTCTGACACTCTAATGATTCAGCTAGGTTTTTCTAGTTTAGGCATAAGGGGAAGGTTTAGTTAATAGCATAGACTCTAGTATTTGACTGGTAAATATATTTAATCAACCCAAGAGAAAAGATAGTCTTGGCAGTCTTTGAACTCATAATCTAAAGATTTGAAACCAGTCCTGCAAAACAATTTTTCGGGCACTCTAGCAATTTTCTGCCAGCTCACAGCCTTTATAAAATAAGCCTTATAAAGCCAGCAAATTTGAGGTAAGGGGTTAGTCAATTATGCTGACGTAAGTACTTGACCGGTACCTTATTTTATCAACTTTGAATGGATGAAAAGCGAAGTTGACCTTGGAAGGACTGAACTCAGAATGCAAAGAGCTGGAACAGATGTTACAAAGTATTGAGTGTTTTTCCAACTCTCTATCCATGTTGCCAATTTGCCACCCCTTATAAAAGTGATTTCTAATTTTGGTACAAGGCCAGTTATTTTGAGGAAAAGGGTTAGTTGATTATATCAACCTGAGTACTTGACTAGTACTTTATTTAATTGACCCTGGAATGGTGAAATGCATTCCCAGCGAACCATTAAGATTTAAAATAGTAAAGAAGTTAGGTGGTAAGAGATAAATGGTGGGGAAAAATATAGGAGATTCACTTCTTCACACATTTACTGACGCACCTCTTGACCACTTAAAGACCCAAATCAATCAGGATTGGTTTTATAAAGCTGAAGAATCGGAATGTTCGATGTCGGTCAAGTGGAGTGTAATTAACAAGTGACCTGCTGTGCCAAAAGGAGACTTGAGAATTAAGTCATTCATAGCTTAGGTTAAAGGCTTTAAGTCTAATAAGCTTGTTAAATAGTTTTAAGACTGAAAGTTCTTCACATGAGGATAAATATTCATTCATTCTTTATTTGATAAATGAAATATTTTTTTCCATTCAAAAAACATTCCAAATAGAAGCATTTCACAACAAATAAACAAGACAGATATTAGTTATTGAAACATATATTGAACTGTTTTTGTATTAGAAGTAAGGACGACAGTGTTGGAGGAGAATCAATGGATATTGAAAGCTGAGACATGACAATAGAAAAGATTAATGTTAAACAAACACCGATAACTGTTGATATTTTTCAGAGAATATTTAACATTGCATGTTAAGTTATTTTTATTGTCAGGGTTTGATACGACTGAACATGCTTTCGCGCCGCCCACCCATTTCCAGCTTTTTTTCTGTTTACAAACGAATATAATTAAAACCATACTTAGCATGAAAATGAAACCTTTCTAAAAACACACATTACGAGACACACAGACACACGCATGTATATGCACACACACATACGCATGTATACATATAAGCCACACCGATTAAATTTCCGTGGTTGGTAATTCATTCTGTATCGATACGTTCGAATGGAGATATTTAGATGTTGATGGAAATATCCGTTTCGTCTATAGTTTTAAATAATAGTATACCCAACATGAATGTAGGTCTATTTATCCAGTCAAAAGATGAAACTACTACATTTTTCTGCTCTTGCTAGTCACGACAGACGTAAGAATTTATGGCTATCCTTAGCGTGTTTTCCGTTCCCAAACGATATCTGCTGAGGAATTCTAGTTGTTGCGTTAACCCCAGTGACGGCTGCCTTCAGCCGTGACATCATTTTTACCGAAATCTGCGCCTACGAAGGCACTACCTAGTATCAGTTTTTCCATTGCCGAAAAGATTAAAAAGTCATTTTATCTACTATGATGTATATTTACAAGGATATTACTGCGGCGGGAAATGTTAAACAGCTCCGCACCATTCCATACGGACATTACATCTACCAAGACAGAGACTAGTTACAGGTTCAAAGTAGGAGGGAAGTATGTCTTGTTCAAAACAAACTAGCCAGCTGTGTCAACGTTACAAGGTTTACTTATTTTTAGAATATAAAAGCAAATTATCTACAAGTTGTTCTATTACTGCAATGGAATATAGCAGATCGAAGACAGAGACTGACTAAAGATAGTAACAGCAAACTGGAAATTTATCATTTTCCACCACATCCATTACAGATATCTTTTATCTTTCAATTTTTCTTTCTTTCGTTTTTGTTGTTGCTGTTGTAGTAGTGCTGATTTATCTTTTCTTTCTTAACGCTCATCTATTCCGTATTTTGGATCCCCACATTGTTTGCATTTACGTTGAAAAAAGAAAAAAAAAAAAAAAAAACAGGGGGAAAAAAAAGGGAAGGAAAAAGAAACATGCAGAAAGCTAGGTCGATGTGTATGTTGAGTTGAAAGATGGTGCGCGAGAGACTGGAAATTGTTTCTATTCTATTTAGTTGCTAACAAGTGCTGCTACCGTTTTAATTCTCCGCGGCTCCGCGAGAGCCAGTCTGCCCCGACGTAGGTAGAATGCATCCCTCTCTGAGGAGAAAACGGCACAAACAGTGGTGGTGCACAGTGCCAAAACCACTAGCATCCAGTGCCAACCTAACCCGAGTAGCAGGAATAAGTCCACTTTAGCAACGATTTAATAATCACTTGCTTAAGGTTGTGATATAACTGTATCGGTTTGCTTTTTATTTATTGCTTATTGCAAACTCGATCCTGAAAGGACGAGGATTTCATCTATAAAAAGTATGTAAATCTTGCTTTTTGCTTCTTCAGTTTATATATACATATACATATATATATATATATATTCATTGGCTGGCTATTTTATTTCATTTTGTTTCACATTTACAAAAAGGAAAAAGAAAAAAAAAAAAAATATTAAAAAAAAAAATTGAAAACCTGTGAAATCACTGTCGTGTTGGCTGCCCGATAAACCGGCTCTTAAGACTCGAGGATTATTATCATTATTATTATTATTATTATTATTATTTACCACAATCAACATCATCATCACCATCCTCTTCTCCGGTGTCACTGCCGCTGTCGTTATCAACTCTATCCGCCAACCACTATATGTATGGGTATCTACTACATTTGGTGATCATCAACTCTCCACTATATGCTGAGGGACACCTGACAATCTCTCATTAGGTAGGTATGTACAAACCATGATGTTGTTATTGTTGTCGCAATCGTAGTTATTTATCATTTATCGTTGTTGTTATTGCTGATGATACTTATAATCAGTATTGTTTGTTTTTTATTTCGTTTCCCTACACCTACCTACATTTGGTGATTTTTTCCCCCCTCTTTGATCAGTTTTTCAAACCCCCCTCTCTCCCTCACTTATTCCTTATCTCGTGTCTCAAAATGAAGGGCTTGTGGTGGACCTGCAGCACCACACTGAACAAACACAAACACACACACATATGTATATTTATTTATGTGTATGCGTGCATGTGTTTGTGTGTGTTATGAATATAAACTTCCCTTTGATAATTTTTCGTTTGCCGTTTTCTGTGTTTGTTTTTCTTTTTTTCGTGTCTTTTGTTACCGCTAACGAACGTCACCATTTCTATGCATCGCTTTGGCTGTCTTAACGCTTAGTAGCAATTACCGTTTAAATATTATATCCACGCGAACTGCAGCCGCTGCTTGCTTACAGCGTGTGGTAGGCATTACTATACACGCAAGTGTATATACTTAACCGCAACATACCCCCGGAAAGAAACGAAAAGATAAACGTAAAGGAAAAAAACCTCACATTAAGCACTTTATACACACGCTTGAAAAATCTGCGTGCTTGTATGTGTGTTTGTGTGCGTGCGAGTGAGAATACCTATATATTCATTTAACTATCGATATATATATATATATATATATATATATATCTGTGTGTGTGTGTGTGTCTGTAGACACGCGCGCACACTTGTATATACACATATACATTCCAACACATACATATACTAATAGATAACTATGAAGAGGAACCCTCACATCAAGAGGCTATACACAATTGATTTTTTTTCTTCCCCTCTTCTTGTACCAGAATCTAAAATGTTCACGAGAGAGCGACTGTGAGAGATGAGTATTTTGTGAAACCACGCCGTCGACTTTGAGAAATGGTGCTGCGACACTGTCGTAGCGTTGTTTAGTAAGATGCTAGCAGGAGGAAACTGGTTATGATTAGTAGCTTTATATCATTATCAATTATTGTTATTGTTATTATTGTTATTATTACTGTTACTATTATCGTCGCCACCGCCGCCGTCACCACAATCATCATCATTATCACCATCACTGTAATCATCATCATCATCGTCATTTATTTATGCAGAGTAGGTTCCCCGCACGGAAAAGAAACACATGTATGTAGAGTGTGTAAGATTTCTACTAGACTGCAGCTCGTTACAATAGAGCCATGCATCAAGCGAAGGAATTTTCAAGTAGACGCTTAGCATTCTAAAACTGTGTACGGTCATTACAAATACTACTTCCCACCCAATAGTCAAGGTAGGTGCCATTCCTCTCTCCTTCCCCTCCACCAACTTTGGGATTAATTCTCCTTTCACACTATTCAAGGCATTCATGTTTGTTATCCTTAACTAGCACACGCACGCACATATACATACAATACAATACAATACAATATAATATAATATATATCTTTTGTCTGCGACTGGGTTCTTTGCTATTGACGATTGAAATTTGCTACCTACATATATTATACAGAAACAATCTTACAGTCTCCCCTCCCTCTATACACATATACACACACATCTGTATGTACATATATATTAGTATATATATATATATATGTATATACACACACACATGTATGTATCTGTACACACAAGAAAGTCTACGACTATCGACATGATATTTGATGGTGATAAATAGCTTTCAATTTGTTAGTTCAGCTTAGGTGGTCAAGATATGAAATGTTCATAAAGTTTGCATATATATATATATATATATATATATATATATATATATATATATATATGTATATATATGTGTGTGTGTATGTATTCGTAATCTTTAATCCATCCATCATTTTCAGTCTTCTTTCTGTGATACCTTAGCTGATGATAAACAGGTTAACGGTGTCAAGTGCAGGTGTAGTTAATTTTACACTGTGAGGACAGATAATTCTATTAGCATTTAGCATAGGTTTGGTAGAGTAGTACCCAGCTATAGTATACAGAATAGATATCACTGACGTTTTGTGAGAAAGTGCACGCATATAAGACAAGCCGAACTAGCGCATTCGCAGCAACCTTCCATTCATCAGCTTCTGCTGTGCATCCATCGCCAGTGCCCCTGTCATGACTGGCCACTTGATCGCGTGCCTGTTTGATATAACACGATTCATGTTTCATGTGTACCTAGCTATTACACACACAGACTACCGTGCATCTATTTTGACTAATCAAGTGTGTAGTTGTTTTTTTTTTCGGTATTCTCTTTGTCTTGTTCTTTTATTTGTTTTTATTATTTCCTCTTCTATTTTAAATTCCTTTATTCACCGACAACTGTTAAATTATTGAAGAAAGATATAAGATATACATCGATCGAAGCTGATCTGAGAGTTTTTTTTCTCTCTCTCTTTCCCTTCCTTTTCGTTTTTGGTGATTAGATACCTAGATGCGAATTTTCCGGGTTTCTGCATTCAGACTTATCTACTGCTACTACACACATCGTCTCTCATAGATTATTTCTATGCAACAATTTCTCTTCTCATAGGTCTTTGTTTAATCTATGATTTCTCTTCTCCTTCTTGCATTCCCTTCCATTCTTTCTTGTTCCAATTCCTCTTTTACGTACGTTTCATTTAGCAAGCCACGGCAACTATTGCTTTTTGTTCACGGTTCCACCCATTTAGCTATTTACCTTCAAACTATTATTCACTTGCCTTTTCTGTTTTTTTTTTAGCCTATTCCTACTTCAGCCCATTTTCTTTACAGTTGTCACCATGCATTTTCCCCTTTCCACCTGTTTCTTTTGTAACTTATATTTCTGATACCCTCCCATTTTCTTTTTTCTTTTTGCATCAAACCACCTGCACGCTACCTTACAGGTATGGTGACGGGGATTCTTTCTGTATTCCAAAACGGCTTCAATTCTTTCACTTCACTCTGTTTTAAGCTCCTAATCTCCTGACATTATCTCATTAAATTTTATTCCAACATCAAACCAACAGTTGCATTTAAATCTTTTAAGGTTACTTTTTTTTTTTTCATTTTACTGATATTTGAACTTATACACCAGATTTTTGAATTCACGAATTCTCGACGTTCTCTTGAAATGGTCTGTTATCTATCACCATTTTTCCGAAATAGAAGAAATGTTGCCTTAATTTTTTCTTTTTCTACTCCTGTTTTCAATATTTCATTTAAACGACATCTAAATATTATTTGTTCTACATTACATTTTGTCACCAACTACTAACCATAAGTATCACGAGGCGCTCCGTTTGGTAGCTTCTTAATTCCGTACAGTGCTCTTAGATTTGTATGTGTGTATATAAATTTATTTCAAAAATAAATGCATCGGAATTCATCCAGTAAAATCTCTCCCCAACGCTAGCGATATCTAACTTGTTAATGACAAGGTCAGGACGAAGCAACTATCACTTTTACACGACACTGCCCACACTCCCTTCTTAGAGCCGTTGAAAAAGAAAATTACCATTATCGGAACAAATCTGTCTTAACATTGACATGTGACTGTGTCTTTATGGAAAATAAAATTTTTTAGTTGCGATAAGGAATAATATTTAGCTTTTTGTGGAAATTACGCAAGATTTCGGAAGGAAATTCATGGAATTGAATTTTTGGAAGCCATTTCGATTTCATTCATTTGAAATAGTGTTAGCTGATTGCTGTTTCTTTTTGGTTCTACTGAACTAATCTTCCTTCAAAATCGCTTGTAGCTATTGTTTTCTATAAATTATGATCTGTTCTATTGTATATGTCACAATTACGAAAGAAGTCTTCTCTTAACACGCGGATCTTCGTTTTCTTCATGGAACATTGCAACTGTCACTCAATCGTCTTCTCCATTTATTCCATCTTCTAACACTTCCGCCATCTTTCTGTAAGAATATCTCTTGTGTAATAAGCAATTAATCGAGATGATTACTGAAAATAGTTCGAATATCGGGGATTTTTGGTCCTGTTGTTTTGGGTTTCATTTTTCTTCCTCCCTTATCGATCTCTAAAACCGCTGCAAATCTAAACAACTCCATATGCTCTTTTACTTAAGCTGTCACTCGTTCCATTCCCTAACGTAAATGGTTGTAGTGGCTCACTTAAATTAATTACTATAGCCATATATAATGTGTGGCAAAAAAATAAACTGAGAAAATCTAATTCCTTATCTTGTAACGATTTCTCAAAGGCATCAAGTATACTCAAGGAAAGCTTTCGACTACCTTCTGTAGTGGCATACTTTCACTAACATAAACATGATCGCAGCAGCATGAAAGAAGCAACAAAAGTATAATATCGACCTTTTGTTGCTTCTTTTCCCTTTAGCGGTTTGAATAGCAAATCTGTTCAATCTGTCTTGATATATGAAATATAAAACTTTCACTCAGTGGGCTTTTGTCTAGTTATAAACCTATTTTTTTTTTTTTTTTTTTGCGAAATTTATTTTTATAATTTATGATTTCCCTTTTCCTTATTATGTAAGATATTAAAATTATCAATCGGAATTTTTTCATCTTTCTGAATTTTCACTTATTTTAATTCTCTACATTCAGTCTTGAAATATCATACACTGGACATCATTAATCCATAGAAAACCAATAGATTTTGCTTTCGGAAAGGTATTGTGTCTCTAGTTCCTAATGAGATCTGCAAGCACTGCCACTTAGCACCATCATTGTGTAACGACTACCCTTTCGCAACTTTGTCTTAAACTAGAAATAAGTGTCCAGTTTTAATAGGTTTAACTAAATAATTTTCGTGAAGAATTTTATTCAGAGAAACGTAATACAGATTTCTCACTAATACAATATTTGGTATTTTTTTTTTTACCATATTTTAATGAAGTTGTGGCTCAATTTTTTTCTTCCTTAGAAGATCAATGGAGAAAACCATAACACTACTTATAATAAAAAAAAAATAAAAACTTTCCTTAACATATCCGACAAGAATGTCTTGGTAATATAGTTTCAATATGGAACATATTGAAACATATACTTTATAGGTAATACCATTCAGGGTTATATTATGTTATATTTAAAACAAAAATTTTTCTTAATCCTACCAAGAAACATCGAATTGATGTGCTAAAATAAAAATAAATAAATAAATTCTTCTGGGGAAAAAGTTTTCTTCTGAAGGATTTTAAATAGAATAAAATTTAAATTCACTAGAGTTAAGAGAATCTTTGTAAAAGGAAAGCGAAAATAACGCAATAACGTGATTCCAGTGGGGGTTTTTAGTAGTCATATTAACTTATACACAAACAGATTTTAGTGTCATTGCATTCAAATTAAAATTTCTTTATAACTCTATGTGCGTTCGTATGTATGATATATCAATGTACATATGATTTATGATTGTGTATGCACACAATATTTCATTACACACACACACACACATATATCTATATATATATATCTATATATATAGTGTGTGTATATGCACAAACATATACAAGCCTGTACATATAGAGTATATATAAGTATATAAATATATATGTATATGTATTTATATATATGTGCACACACACTCATAGTATGTTCACACATATGTGTCTTTAAATATGTTTGTGTGTGTATAATATGTATATATATATATACATATATGTATGTGTGTATATGTGTATATATATATATATACATATATATGTATATATATATGTGTGTGTGTGTGTGCATAAGTATGTATGTGTATAGATATGTATATATGTGTATGTGTATATATATTATGCATGTGTATATATATATATATATATGTACATATATGTGTGTATATATGTGTGTGTATATATGTGTGTATATATATATGTGTATATATGTGTGTGTGTATATATATATATGTGTGTGTATATATGTGTCTGTATGTGTATATGTGTATATATATATATGAGTGTATGCATATATATGTGTATAAATACGTGTGTGTATATGTAGTGTATATATATGTGTATATATATGTTTGTATGTATGTATATATATATATATATATATATATATATATGTATGTATATATATATATATGTATGTATATATATGTGTGTATATATATATATGTATGTATATATATGTGTATATATATATATATGTGTGTGTATATGTATGTGTATATATGTGTATATGTATGTGTATATATGTGTATATGTATGTGTATATATGTGTGTATATATATGTATATATGTGTGTATATGTATGTATATATGTGTGTATATATATGTATATATATATGTGTGTATATATATGTATATATATATGTGTGTATATATATGTACATATATATATGTGTATATATATGTATATATATATATGTGTATATATATATATATATATGTATGTAGGCATATATGTATGTGTAGATATATATGTATATATCATGTCTATATTTATATATGTGTATATATATATATGTATGGAAATGTATATATGTATGTGTATATTTGTTTGTATATATCTATGTATGTATGTATATATATATCTATGTATGTATGCATATGTATGTGTGTGTAATGTGTGGATATATATGAGTGGGTACATTGGTATGTGTGTACTGATATCTATTTATCTATCTCTTTACCTGTGTTATCCATCTGTTTGTCTGTTTTATCTATCTGTTTATCTATCTATCTATATTTATATGTACGAATGAATTCTTTAATGAAGTATGGTTTTGTGTGTTAGGGCAGTTTACAAGCTACAGATTTTCTTTACTCTAGTTATGTTGAAGCATACATTAATTTTTCAAAATAAAATTGCTTTGCAATTTTTTTTCATTTTTTTTCCTTTTCTGTTTTTTTTTTTTTTTATTTTCTTATATTCCATTTGTCTGGTGTCTTTTCCGATAGGAAAGTTAATTCAAAAATTGTCTTATCCATCCATAAAGGAAGTATTCATTCAATATAGCGTTTGACATAAATTAATTCCAAATATGGTCATAAATTGTTATTTTCCTCTGTCTTCTATCAAGGAAAATGAGTAAGACACTGATTGATATTTGGAGCTAACAGGATAAAATTCTATCCTGATCACTACCAATTAAATCCATATATCTTATGCTATTGTTTTACCTACTGAAATTATGGAAGGGATTTATTTATTTTCACTCCTAATTTTATTTGGCAATCTTTTTGCCTTGCGTTTTGAAAGATATATATGTATATATATATACACACACATACACACACACACACACACACACATATATATATATATATATATATATATATATATATATATATATATATATATAAACACACATGCACACACTCAGACACACACACAAGCAGAAAAAAAAAAGCAGAAAGGCACACAACATTAGACACACAACAAAAAATATAAATTTTTGGTTCTTTCTCTGTCTACTTTTCTCAAAATGTTTGCTTTACTGATAAAAGTCTGTCATCTGAATTATGAGAAGGAAGAACTGTATATAGTGTTATTGATATATATATGTATATATTTATGCATGGTATATTTTTCCAAGATACTTATCTTTATTTTCTTTTTCGTTTTTTTGAACTTTTATTCATTTATAAGTTTTATACTAAAAAGAACACATGCAAAAAAAGAAAAGAAAGGATTTTATAAAAGACATGATTATTTCTTTCTCTTACTGCTTAATATTAATTTCACTTCTAACTCTTCTGTTATAATATGCTTGGAATTTGATATTAGTTAACAAAAAAAAAAAAAGAGAGAGAAAGAGAGAAAGAGAAGTTTTAGTGTGCTTCATGCAATTACCCTCAAACAGAATTTATTGAAGGAAAATCAATAGACCAGTTTAGTGAATTGTATGGTAGAGGGTTTAGTTAGGCATTGGAACCATTCTGAGAAGAAACCTAAAAATGGCTCCAATGTGATATATTATTGATGTTGAAGTGAATTCATACTATAAATACCGTTCAGAATTTCATATATGAATAGAAATATATAGATTGATTCTGTTTGTACTGTTTCCTCATAATCTTTCTATTTGCATTTCTGTTTCCTTTATGAAATAATTTGTATTGTTTTTGCTGTGTGTATATGTGTGTGTGTGTGTGTATATGTGTGTGTGTGTATATGTGTGTGTGTGTATGTGTATGTGTGTGTATGTGCACGTGTGTGTGTGTGTGTGCAACAAGTGATGTGATGTTTAGTGAGGAAATAAATCCTAGACAGGAAGAGTGCAATTACGTGTACATGCTACAGTGTTTAACCTTTTTTGAAATTTTCTATTTAACATCAATAATTGACCACTGTTTTTGCATATATGCATATAGATATGTTATAAATATGTATATGCTTGTGTCTTATATGTGTATAATGTTAGTGTATGTTTGTGTGTGTGTGTCTGTGTATATACATATATACATATATATAAAATATAATATACATAAAATATAATTCTACCTTTGCCATTGGACTCTTTATCTTATTCTTTTATATATATATATATATATATATATATATATATATGTATATATATAATGTATATATATATATATATATATATATAGATAATGCTTGTTTTTATGTTGAGTTATAATTAAAAACAGTTTTACATAAAAGTGAAGGATGAGAAGGATTACTCAATATATTTTGGAGAGTACAAGACTTTGAAGTTTTCACCAGCTATCCTTCATGAAGGCTAGAAGACTGAAACTTCAAAGTAAATGTCACCACTATTCTTGTATATGTGTGCATATGTACATGTGTGTATACAACTATATATATATATATATATATATATATAAATATATATTTTAATATGTACATGTGTGTGTGTACAAATATATATATATATATATATATATATATATATAAATTGATCCACGGTCAGAAATCTGGAATGTTTATATTTTGAGATGAAGAAAAGTATGCCTCATTGGTATATTATGCCTGCTTTTATAATCATGTTTTTTTCTTTTGTTTTTGTGTATATATTGATATAGTAAAGTTCAACTCAAATACAATAAAGAACCCATAATTAAAATCAAATACAATACGGAATCCATAATTATAATATCCTTATCTTTGCTTTAAAAATTTCCTTACATGCATTGAACCACTATATCTAATATCTTTGTATTTCTTAATGTACAGTTATAGATGTTACTAATCAGTCTTCAATTTTTTTAAGACTAATATTTATAAAAGCAAAGGAATTTGCTAAAACATTTTTTTTTTGTTGACTATTACTCTAGTTTGATATACTGTTAATTGGAGGCAATTTTGCAATCTTGCCTAAGAGCTTCTGTAATAGCTTTGCTAATTTCCTCACAGCAGTTGTCAAGATTCTAGTAAAACAAACTCCCTATATATATTTAAAAAAAAAAAAATTTCTTATATTAAGTATTAATCATAATATAGGACATCATATTCTTGAATGAAAAGAAAAAAAAGTGATTAGAGCTGCAATTTTGATATATTGGTTTCAAATTTTGGCACAAGGCCTGCAATTGTAGGAGAGGGTTCAAGTCGATTGAATCATCTCCAGTGCTCAACTGATACTTATTTTATTGACGCTGAAAGGATGAGAGGCAAAGTTGACTCCAGTGGCATTTGAACTCATAAATTTGGAAGAAATGCCACTAAGCGGTAACAATTCTGCCAGTTCACTGCCTTAGGTATATTGCAATATTGAAGTTCAACCAGTCCTGGAAAGCTTGACATCTTACATTTGCAATATTCTTGTGAACAGATTCATGTACTGGATCCTGCTTGACACCAATCGACTTCTTCCATGCCACAAATGATCAGTTCAGATGGAGATGACCTGGCATACTCAGCAATAATAGAAACTACACTGTATATATTTATGTGTGTGTGTGCATTACTTTATAATCTATTTGAATTTAAGTGTATCTGGGTAAATTACGTTTTAACTAGAAAGTTTTATAAACTTAGCAACATTTGAACAAAGACTTTG
The DNA here is from genome assembly GCF_046866305.1 of Octopus bimaculoides. Classification (NCBI taxonomy): domain Eukaryota; kingdom Metazoa; phylum Mollusca; class Cephalopoda; order Octopoda; family Octopodidae; genus Octopus; species Octopus bimaculoides. Next base: position 60,391,559 of record NC_142930.1, read on the forward strand.
ATGGAAATAATTCAAGGTTGACTGTGGCTAACTCTTTAACTCATTGCAACTTTAGTGCACCGCAGTTTGAGGTTGGTTGTAGTTGTTTTTGTTTTTTGTTCTAATAGTAGCTGGTGATTAGTAACTTTCTAAAAGATCACAATTTGAACAATATAATCATAGTGTTATATTTATTTTTAATAAGAATTTTAAGTATATTTTTTATTATAGTGGTAGGAGACTGTAGTCATGCTTGTATAATGGATATTTTAAAGTTTTATTGCTTTCAACCATTCAGTATAAGAGACATGTCAGCTGAATAAAAGGTGAATAGAATAATCTTAATCCTCACTGATTAAGAATCAGTCATCATACTCAATTTAAAGGCTTGATACTAGTTTAACAGAACTAAATTATTTCGTATCTAGATTTTGTTTTGTTCTTATCACAATGAATTTAGCTATATAGTAGTGCATGGTATCATCTAAATTGCGAAATTATAATTTTCATCATTAGCAATGCATAATTCACTCATTTTCTTTCTGAAAAAGAACTACACAGAAGTTAGATTTTCAATTTGACCAGAAATTCTCTTCATAGAATTTGAAGAAGTATATATGTATGTATAGGTGATGTTGTTGGAAGTAGTACAAATGTAAGTAATATATATTGAAGGCAATAAACTATCATGCTTCATGGCTCAAATTCTTTTGGGATCAATAAAATAATACTAGTAACATAAAAATGTTAAACTGAAAGTAACCTTGTAATTAAGAATAGAGAAAATATTGTTGGCATTAATAGTATCTATTCATGTTTTTTTATGATTCTGTTGTATTGCTTCTCTTTGCTCTGGGCTCTCCATTCTATTAGATTAAACATTTGTCTGATACTTTGCATTTCGGGCAAGTTTCATTGTTAACAACTTTCACAGATACCTAATATCATTTTCTTAGTTAGCTTTGATTGAAAGCTTGGTGTAACACTTAAGGGAAATTTTCTTATGGCATCAAATATTTTAACTATTATAGATTGAGACTAATGAATCTAGCAAAAGGTAAAAAAAAAAAAAAGAAAAAAAATCTGCTTAGGTGATATTCTTCTGTTCCTTTTAGAAATGCTCCTATTTCACTCAGACTTCAGTTCAGTTCAGTGATTCATTTTCTTAGAGATAGTAACATTCATTTCCATATGACTGCCTCGCTTCTTTTTTCCTCAGATTTTTTTTTTTTTTTTTTTTTGCAAGTTACATTTTCAGATTTTACTTCTCTATCATATTGGTATTTGCTCTTCAAATATTTCTGCAAATAACATTCTGAACTAATTTATTTCTTAGTCCTCCTATACTTCCTCCATTCTTCAAGTTTATTTTGCACAACTTTAGCACACTATGCAGATCATTTCTGTATGGTCTGTAACAACATGACTAATAATATACCTTTCCTTTTAAATTCAAGAACTGTTAACAAGGGTTTGTTGATACGTTGTATTTTAGGGAAATATATTTTAAGGATAAATCCATTTTATTTATTAGTACTTTATGCAAAATTTTGCTTTAAAGAAGATTAATTATGTCTTACTGCACACTTACACACAAACTCACTAACAAAATTGAAGTAAATTGTATTTTGATTATAAAATGTAGATTCGTAATGAGAGAACATAATGAAATATAAATGTTAATGTATGATTATGTAAATATGATTTGGCTATTAAACTGAATGAATGAAAAAGATTATCATTGCATATTGTCTTGTATTCCATATGATCTGATATTTTGGTCCCTAACTAGTTTCTCAGTTTGAAAACTTATTTATGGATTATATTTGGGCCTAGGAAATGGTCAGTGATTGTCCAAAACCTAAGTATGTCTTTAAGCTCTAAAATGAATCTTGTTTCTTTTTTGGGGCTTTAGCAGTAAAAGGTAGAACTTTCTAAGAATAATCATGAGAAAATTGTGCTATACGTTCGACTTGTATAGAAAATATGATTTCTATTAATGTGTTCATGTAAAAGAATTCATAGCACAATTCTGTCCTTGAAATTTAATATTTGCCCAAACTAGTGAAGAATATGTAGACTCTTTGGAATGAACAAATATAAGTCATTAACTCTTGTTATTAGGATCTTAAAGAAAGGCAAGTAAATTTTGGAATGTTAGTGATTGGAAAGTTCTTGATGTACTTAAGAACAAGATAAATTGATATTGAAGCTCAGATAATGAAACTATGTGGAAGCTGCTAGCTCAATTAATTAGACAAGAATAAATCCTTAGGCAGAATTTCATTAAGAAAAATGTTATGCTGTACAATATAGCTTCAGTACGAGATGTCATTAGAAAGTAAGGTTCCTGTCTTTTTGGATCTGATATCAGTAATTAGTGAAAATAGAGATTCAAAATATCAGGGCTGGTTGTCATAATGGCTCAGATATCTTGGTCATGTTAAAAATAAAAATTAAACAGTCATTAAATGAATTAAAAGAACTTGCTTTTTAATGAGGTGGGATATAAAGTTAAGCAATTTTCTATTTTAGGTTTTCTCTTTAGAGAAGTAGAAATTAAATAAAATGTTGAATACATGGGATTGCTGAGTGACACAGTGTTACAATGTCAATTCTACTTATTGAACAATTTGTGATTGATGTAGAGAATATATTAGTGACTGCAGATTTGTGTATGTTAAGAATGGAATAAAGGATTATGTGTTTGTTATTGGCAACATTGGGTAGGTGTGTTATTCAACTTTGTTACTACATATTTCTTGAACTTGAAGACTTTGTTTATTTTCTTGTAATAAATCTCATAATTTGCTGTGTGTCAAAGGGGATGAAGATTACATTTTCCATATACCGATTTTAATCACAAAGGACTGTAATCTATTATAGAAAACTTACTGTGTCTCTGTACTGTCAGAGCAAAAGGAAAAGATTTAGACTATAAGTGATCAATAGGATCTATATATTGGTAAGCCACTAACAACACATCTTAGTAAAGTTTGTGAATGTACTGAGACCTTATTCATATGTTTATACTTCTTTCCAAATGTTCAAATCAGGACTGGGGTGCATCTTCGAGATCAGAACATCTTCAATGCTGGAAAATATGGTAATTTGCCAAAATGGCAAAGATTCACATTGTAAATGAGCAAATGCATATCTAAAGAAAGGGAAAAGACCTCAAATCTTGACAGGATACAGCACTGTACCATTTGACATTAGGAAGGAGTTCTTATACATTTTGCAGTTTCTATTCTTTCTGACCAGCAGCTGTACATTATTTAGTAAGTTATTTCTAGGTCAGTTTACTAGTTATTCATGTATTATGGGGTGTGGTAGAGAGTCGTGTTTAGCTTTGTCTTGCAGGTTATGATTGAGTTGTGATGTTGGGATATAGGATTGGAAAACTGATGTAAGATTAATTAATTAGGTTTTTGTAGTTGATGGATGGCCATGTTAACAGATTGCTATGCCACCTTTTGGTTGCTTTTGTTCTGCAAGCACTCTGTTATATCTATGTCTTAAATAGCTCCATTCAATTAGATGAAAAAGTTGATGAAGGTTGAGAATGATTCACTATAAAATTTATAAGTGGTTGGCTCCTTAGCTTGAAATGTTGAGTCCAACTCCTGAGGATCTGAAGAAGCCACTTTAATACTCAGGCTCAAAGCTTTGTAATTACCTCCATCCTTGGCATTGTATGAGTGTATGAGAAGGTGGTGAGCTGGCAGAATCGTTAGCGTGCTGGATGAAATGCTTATTATTTCACCAGCCACTATGTTCTGAGTTTAAATTCCTCCAAGATTGACTTTGCCTTTCATCCTTTCGGGGGTTGATGAATTAAGTACCAGTGAAACACTGGGGTCAATGAAATCGATTAGCACCCTTCCCCAAAATTTCAGGCCTTGTACCTATAGTAAAAATTATAGTGTATGAGATTTACTGGGCAAACACTCAGTATCTACCACCAGAAATATTCTCCTCTTCCTTGACAAAAAGAAATATAGCCAACATAGTGATCAGTTTAAACTGTGAGACAAGAGTTGTTAAGTATGAGTTTCACCATTCATGCTCTTGTTAAGAGTTTTTCTCTGTTGTGTGAAATTTTCAAAGAGGAGACTAAAGATCTGGAATTTACATACATTCCACTTTATGTGTTCAAGTGGGTGTGTTTTAAATCTGATACTATTTGCCTGATTGATTGTACTAACTGCTTATAGATGGTTGATGGTTTGATCTGCTGTAACATTACTAAAAAGGCAGTGTTCAAATCATTTGTCTTTTGTATCGTGTTTCTAAATGATTCTGTCTATTCTGTTTGTACAAAACATGGTGCATTAGAATTA